>NC_068376.1:11750177-11837677 GCF_023724105.1 Carassius gibelio
CTTCTGTGGCTTTATAGGTAATATTTTTGTTTACACAATTTAGCAATATCAGACAATATTGTGTCTAATACACTACCACAATATTAACTATTAAATATGTGACCTTTGCAACTAGTCAGTTAAAAAAAATGCTGGGAAATCAATTCATGTAATGAGAAAACTGAGAAAAGTTTAAGGCACTTGTGTAAAAACACTGTAAAGTGAGGATGCTTTCAAATAATGTCATAAATGGATTTTCTTTATCAATTAACTTCAATTAACTAAATCAAATCAATATTATTTGTAACCACACTGCATTTAAAAATTTTGATTTGTATATTTTGCCATAGGTGCACTTGTACATATTATTTCAGGTAGATTTACAGGTAGATTTCTTGAGGAATTTTGGAGACTTTGCCGCAGTTCTTCTGAATTTAGTCTGTCTCAGTTTTTTATGTTTCTTCATATAATCCCATGTGTGGAGCACTGGCTGTTGTCAAACTCCTTGTGCATACAAAAATTATCACAAGATTATTACAAGTAATGGCAAAATGAATGTTTTCTAATGTAAATTGATATTTCCTACCAAACACCGTAAACCATTTTTTTATATGTATATATATATACACACACACACACACACACACACACACACACAAATATTAGTGGCCTAAGACTTTTGCACAATAGTGTATATATCATATCAGGCTAAAACTATTTTAGACCCTTTCTAGCTAATGTATATGTATATTAAAGAGTAAATAGTCCACATTGATAGAGATCAAACCTATCAAAATGGTTTATATTGTCTCTCACATAACACTCTGGATGTTTACTTTTGAGAGAGAGAGAGAGAGAGAGAGAGAGTGAGAGAGAGACAAAAGGGTGACCTATCTGCCTCATTCTCAGCTGATACTTTTCTTCCCTCTCAATGTCATGCTCTACAAAGAAGCCATTATTCTCTTTGATACATTCTACTCTTTCCTTCCAACAGACTGATTCTATCACATTCTAACTATTTATGGTTCATGGCTCCCTTTTGCATTGCATGCTAACGCTTTATGGTTATACCCCTCCTTCATCAAATATTCAAACATGTTTGCATTGCACTGATATAAATCACCAACCAATGGCACTCAAACACCCAAACAACATTATTGAACAACACTGTTTAAATAAATAATGTCATATTTCTGTAAATAATATGAACATAACCAACTTAAGTACATTATGTATTATAACTAGTGGTGGGCCGTTATCAGCGTTAACGTGCTGCGGCGATAAAAAAAAATATTGCCGTTAATCTATTCTCAAAGTTGGGTTGAGAGCTGGGTCTATACTAGGTGAGCTATGATTATTTCACCGTGATATTTTAGCGCGGATGTATGACTAACCGAATTGCACTCTAGGGGGCGAGAACGAGTCTTCGAACCTGTGTGTATGCCTACAGTGAAATTACCACATCAAACGTGACGTGCTAACATGGACGCAGCTGAAGCCGCCGGGTTTGCACTGCTGCAGACGTACCGCTCCTGGAACGCACTGATGGACCACAACCGCGTGCATGCTGGAATCTGTTAACATGGTTGCATAAAAAAAATACGAAACGCATACGCACTGCAGACGGAGTATGTGTGAAACAGGCGTAAGGTTGTTTGCACCTTGTGCAATGTGGACTTAGTTTGCAGCTTTCTCATCACTTTGTGATGCATTTTGGAAACAGGAGATGAGCCCCTGGTGTAATAAGCCACCTGTCTTGAGAAACCGGTTCTAAAAGACTTACTTTTAGTCATTATATTATTTGGGTAGCACACATATTCTGAATGCCTTTGGCAGAATTTAAATGAGCCATTTTAATCTAGATTAATTCCAAGATTACTGTGAGATTAATCTAAATTAAAAAAAATTATATATGCCCACCACTAATTATAACAAATACCTGCAGAGGTATTTGAAACATAACAGTCTGTATTTGAAACCTCCAATGGCCTGGTGACATTTCACTTTGCAGCGTGATTAAACGATGTTTAAATCCATTTAAAAATGTTATATCTGGCCACATGCAAACTCAGAAACTTTTATTTTGAAATAGCGATGTACAATAAATGGCATATTTAGAAACAGGTTGATGTATTCTACTATGTTGGCAAAGGTTTATAAATGATTCACGTTACAAATCTAGTGAGATAATGCACACCATTTTCCCAGATGAATGTTAAGCTATTCAAATTGACAGCATATACAGAGGAAGATATGATATTTTTCAAAAATCCTGGTAAATTTGTTCTGGCTATCAAATCATTCTTATGGAGATGACATGATTACTTTGAGCTGTTTACAAAGGTCCACTGCTAGTTTTCCTATATAAATATGCATTAGATGGACATCTTTGATTATTCTCCATTCATCAGGACTGCAACTGTGTAATTGGAATACTATTATGCACGTTTCATATTTACAAGAACAAAAAAATCTGATTGGCTAGTAATGTTAGTTTGGTTGAAAGTGAAAGCTGTGCTCCTCTCATACCACTGGTAGGCGAACTCTTGGAATTGACATGATATCAGCAAGTTTTTTTTTTAAATGTAGGATTTTTATTTTTTCCACAGCCAAGCACTGCACGCCGGTGATTTAGAACGGTGCCGGAGAACTTTAATCCCTGAATTTCCAATTTTTTGTGTGCCATATGCACAGTACTTGGTTGGGTGTGACGTCTGAGAATAATTAACTAACTCAATGATCTCAGTGAACCCTGCTCAATGATATGCTATCCAGGGGTGGGCCGGTCCATGGAGAATGATCTCTGTTTGTTCATGAGTGCTCCCTTTAAAAAAAAGGCCGCGGCTATTTACACTGTGTAAATAGCAATTAAATGCTATTTACACTAAGTGAAAATAGCATATTTTCTTTATGACACTAAGTGCAAATAGCAATGGATGCTTTTTACACTAAGTGCAAATAACTAAAGATTCTAATTACACTAAAAGGTGCTTTCACACTTGGTTGGCTTGCCTGGTCCGAACCAGAGTTCGATGACTCCCCCGAGATGTGCACCGGAGTTTGGAAGATGTTAGTGTAAATAGATGCTCCGAAAAAAAAATCCCCTGTCAAGCCGATGGCCCAAGAAAGAGTTCAGGTTGTGAGATCAGGACTCAACCTTGCCCAACCATCCTTAGATTCTGGAATTGATAGTTGGTATCAGCTCCCCTGTGGCCAATTCCTTTATGGAGGGATCAGTTCTCCCAGGAGAGGGGCAAAGTGCCCCAGGCTGGAAATGTGGAGACTGCACATTTGGCATGACAGTGCATTGGGCAGATGTTGAATTGCAGCTAAATCCTCCTCATCCTAAACTGTCCCTTGTGCTTAGAGCCCTTTCTGAGCTACTCTTCAAACTACAACATAAGGCAGACATTTATAGTGCCCTCTTTCAAGACTGCAATCTAACTAGTCTTGTGTGTTTATCTTGACAGGACTAGCTAGTTTAAACTGCCTGAACAGTAGTTTATATGATTCAAAGGCTAGAATTAAGGTCTGCTGGTTTTAAAATTTGTCTCACTGGATTGTAGAAGCAACAGGCGTAGTATATGCTTCTAAACAAGAGACTTGCCCCTTTGAAATCTGCGATCACTATCAGAAGCATGGCCTCTTTGTGGGCTTGAGCTGATATACAGTAAAGTACTGTCTGTCTGTCTGGCCTATTTTGCATGTATCGCTCAGTTAAAACACCCAATTCAGATAACCAGCTCGTTAGAAGAGAGCTATGTGCATGAAGCATGTTCCAGTAGACATGATCCCTACGCAGGTGTTCTTTGCTCCCTACTCCCTGAGCAGTGGGAAACCCGTTGAAGTTTACTTCACTTCAGAACAATGATTTAAAGATTTGTGCTACGCAGTGTCTTCACACACAGATGAAACTTACTAGAGTAGTGTGAAGTGTGACATAATTAGTGCTCGACCAATATATCACCAAGGGCGATATATTGGCCAATATTTGGAATTTTTCAGATATCGGCATCAGCCAATAAGTTTTCTATTTGGCCAATGCATTCAAGGTGGGACATTTATTTTGAAGGAACTGCCTTTCACACAGTGCTCACATTCTCCCTCTTGTTCACTGTTGTAGTTAACAGTTCTGTCTAACACAGATAGAATTTGGTCTAATAATCAGATAGATCGGTAAAACAAAGGAATTAAAATGTATACAACTTATTATATTATTAGCAATAGAAAGGCAAACATTATACTTTGTCGTTTGCCATCAGCATTCAACAAATATGCATTTAAGTCATTTAAATAAATCTTTGAATTAATAAATGCACATTTCGTTTCATAAACCTTGCAACTGACATTGGTGCTCCAGTATAATCGGTCCGCCGAAACTCATCCAGTGAGAAACGTTCCGCGGTGCAAAAATAAGTTATTAAAAATGCGGGATTTTTTTTCTGTAATTAATTAATCTTAGTTAACCCGTTATTTTTTGTGTAATTAATTAATCTCAATTAACGCGTTAAAGTCCCAACCCTAGTTTATTTTTTTATCCATTTTCAAATTATTTCAAATTTCTTGATTAATTAAAATAAATACAATTATATCTGCTTTACTGTATATCAGCCATCGGCCACCCTGCTTTCCAAGATATCGGCATCAGCTATCAAAAAACATGGTCAACCACTAGACATAATATACCTCTGTAAATAAATACTATTTAAATTGACATCTTACACACTTTAGTGTCCTTTGTATGGAACATATACGCTCGCTTCGAACTGAAATTATTTACACCAATACAAGCATGTAATAACACCATAGAAAAAAACAGTTTTTAAATGGAACTAGCTTCATTGCAAATATGTTGTGTTTCTGATTTGTTTATTTAATTGTTTAAATGTAATTTTTTTATGCAATTACTCATTTTCAAAATGTAAGATGATATCATTTATTAAAGCTTCAGTCCAAAATTTTTGCCTCTTTGTCGCCATCTCTGTTTGAAAACCTGCAATTTCAGCTTTTTGCAGAATTATCTTGCTTGCATGAGGCGGCACAGCTACAGCGTGAATGATTCTAATGTTTTGAGGAGTATATGTGCCAGTCAGTAACCGCACCAGTGTGGATATTTACTGTATTTCACAATCACAGATTCTAGCCTACATCTTGGAAAATATTACTTAAATAATTATCACCAATTATTTTTCATCTGAACAAGTAACAAGTATGCCACTTTCTGACCAGCTGAGGAAAAAAGCATTACATTAAATTGAGCTACCATTAGTGATTTAATCTAAAGATCGATTACCTCCTATCACATCAAAGTTATTATTGTTATACTTTATTCTCAAACTATTAATGTTAACAACATTAGCATTCTATGACTGAGTACAGTGTGTATTAGGATGTATATTTCAATTTTTGTAGTCTAATCTCTAATTGTCATACTATTCGAATTTCATATTAAGAAATTATTTTAACTCAAAGAGCAAACTATGCTCCCTTCAAACTGGCTGTGTTTAAAATACAAATCTTGTTTCATCCCAGGCTATTTGTAATCAGAAGCGTATTAAAACTCGAAAAATACTCCATAACGAAAATGTTCCATAAACACATAAATCTTTTTGGATTACAATCTGCCATCAGAATGATACATTTTATTATTCCAGCTGCTGTGAGAAAAGGCTATAAACGACTCACTAGTTGCAGGATCCTCACATGCATTATCCTAGTAGGACAACTTTTTGTTTACAGGCATGACATAACGGCACAGCAGCGTGCTCAAATTTCCAGCAGAAACCTATCAGTACCACTCAAATTAGAAAAAATTATATGTCAGTCGGGCTAAAGTAAAGCAATCATTTTGATTTTTAATCATTTCTAATAAGGCTTTGCTATATGGACAAAAAAAACCTATCACGATTTTCTGATCAATTTAGCGATTTCGATTTTAATAACAATTTTGACACAGATATGCTCATAAGTCATAAATGCATGCAGTATAAATTTGAAACATATTTAAGAAAACCAATGAGAGCTTTATCAAAAAGTTGTAACATGTCTCTAGAACACACATAAGTCAAAATAATCACTAAGTAAAGATCTCAAACAAATTGTCTAGACATATGGCAAATAATAATTAAAAAAAAAAGATCTTAGATCAAGTGCATGTCTTCAGCCAGACCCTCTTGGACCGTTCGGTTCACCGCTGGGACCGCGGTTCAACTTTTAAATCTGACAAAGCATCTGTATGGTTTGCTGGTTTGTTATAAATAGCACGTAAAACAAACTAGGTTCAACTAGTATATGTTTCTGTTGATGGATGCGCATTCTGGATTCCCAGACATTACAACAATAGCGATAAGAAAAAAAAAAAAGAAAAAAAAAAAGCTGGACTAACAATTCACTCTTGATCAATGTGAATTAATGCTGGAATATGAGCTGTCATTTATTCCGGGTGCTGATAGCGGGCGCGCACAGATGAGACCTGAACAGCACACGTTAATATATGTTTAAACTAAACTCATTTAAGCTTTGTCAGTTTAAACATTTAAAGGGGGGGTGAAAAGCTCGTTTTCACTCAATATCCTGTTAATCTTGAGTACCTATAGAGTAGTACTGCATCCTTCATAACTCCAAAAAGTCTTTAGTTTTATTATATTCATAAGAGAAAGATAGTCTGTACCGATTTTTCCCGGAAAAACATGACCGGCTGGAGGCGTGCCGTGTGGGCGGAGCTAAAGAATCACGAGCGCCAGTAGGCTTTTGCGTTGAGAGCATGTGGAAGCTGTGACATTACAGTGAGGGAAAAACCATCATCCAAAACAAACCATGGCTTACAGTCAGATTCAGCCGTTTATTTATGATCCAGAATCAGATCCTGAGGCTGAAACTGAACGAGAGCAGCAGCTGCAACGACTCGCTCCGAGCGGGGCTCGAACCCGGGTCTCCGGCATGGGAGGCGGACACACTAACAAGGAGGTAGAGATACTTTAAGCAGTTTTACTCACCGCCTGCGGTTCCAACACACGATCGTGACCCTTTTTCATTGGGATTGCATCATCCTTAAGAAATAAACGATACCGTCGTCAAACTGGGCCTTGTTTGTAAAACAAGCATCTTCGAAATGCAGGGAACAAACAAAAACACTTGCACAACTCCGTTGACGCTCTGTAAAAATAAACTCCATCCACTGGTCCCTTAATGCTGTTTTTTTTTTGGTAATCTGTGCAGGGTTGTCTTGCCCTGGCAATCAAAAACACACTCCTTTTGTGACATTTCGCGACGCTCTCGCTCTGATCAGTGAATGCCTGTTGTGCTCTCAGTGCTCTGCTATACGGGAGCGCGCGCTCTTCCGGCAGACGTGCCCTTAGGACCCATATAAGGAAATTCCACTCCATCTAACGTCACACAAAGCCATACTCGAAAAAAACTTTCCGAAACTTGTGAAAAAACGGAAGGAGTATTTTGGGAACAAAAATACTCCTTCAAACGTACAACTTAATTTTGAAACTTTGTCCATGTTTAGAATGGGAATCCAACTCTTTAACAGTGTAAAAAACTCAATATGCATGAAATAGCATTTCACCCCCCCCTTTAAGAGCCAAAGGACGCTAGCTCGCGTACGCAATGAGGAGAAATGTGCATGCTCGACAACCCGCACAAATATAAGCTCTGAAGTATTGTTTTAAGGATTTTAAGGCTGCATTAATTAGGAAAACCGGAACTGGAAACATTTCCCATAACACACAATTTACTTGCTACATTGTTAGAAGAATGACATCTATGCTAATATTAGCCTTTTTCTCTCTTATTTCGAGGTCAACATAGCAACCAGATCCAATCTGTATCCAGATCAGGTGGTCTCTGCAGTCACCCGGATCCAGTACGTATACAGCCCAGATGGTGGATCAGGACCTAGAGAGGACCTTTACAGCCCTGAAAGTCAGCGGAGACCAGGACAACTAGATAAGCCCTAGAGACAGATCCACAGTCAAGACTTTGTCTCCTAGACGGCAACCAGGACAAGACCACAGGAAACAGATTATTCTTCTGCACAATCTGACTTTGCTGCAGGCTGGAACTGAAAGCTGGTTTCGTCTGGCCAGAGGAGAATTGGCCCCCTGACTGAACCTGGTTTCTTCCAAGGATTTTTCTCCATTCTGTCACAGATGGAGTTTTGGTTCCTTGCTGCTGTCGCCTCTGGCTTGCTTATTTGGGGAAAGTAAATTTTCAGAGATATCTTAGACTTTACACTCACTCACTATTTAAACAGAAACTGAGCTGGATGATGACATCACTGAATTCAATGATGAACTGCCTTTTTGCAATATTGACATACTAATTTTCCTACCTAATTCTTTACAGTTGCTTTGACACAATCTGTATCGTTAAAAGCGCTATATAAATGTGACTTGACTTGATTACTGTTTAGAATGATTTTTCTAAAGAGTAAGTACAAACTGTATCAACTGTAACTGGTAAGTAAGAGATTTCATAGAAAGACATACACTAAAAGCAAGACCAGACTTGGCATACGAGATGAACATAAGCTACGGTGGATGACTTCTATTCATAATTTCTGTGATTGGTAGACAGTAAACAATTAAAATGGGACTATAATTAGCTGTCAACACCTGCAAGGGTCATACTTAACTATATCCATTGTTAGCGCTGAACCCAATGAGTACAACACTTTCAATTTGGCCTAAAAAAAAAAAAAAGTACATTTCCCATAATTGTCTGAGAGAGTGGAACTGACCGTGCCCCAGCTCTGTCTGAGCATAGGTGCCTAACACATGGAATGACTCGGCTAACGGGATCCATTTTTTATGCTGTTCAGCTGTACACTGGCTGTTTAAGGTGGGAATGAACATGACATAATGGACCCCAAAGGGCTCTTGAAACACACCCCTCACAATACTGCAGGATAAGAAAAAAACAGATATAAAACTTCAAGTAGAGATACACGCAGATTTGCAGTTAAAGAAATTTACACTGGTTCCCAGAAGTGCTTTTTAAAAAGTCAAATGCATTTACAAATTAATATAGACCTGATTTTAATTATTAATGAATTAACAGTAAGCAATGGCTGCATTAACTGAAATCAGTTAAACATAGTGCTAAATATGTATGAAAAGTGAATTTTCAAGCATGCTTCAACTATTTCAGTTTGAGAATAGGAGTAGAGTTCCCTTCCCTTTGACACACTTTTAACCTGAGACCTTTGCTCAGGCCGTCTGCAAAGACACTTTGGAACTGGCCTTTGACTGCTAAATAAATAAGCTTTCGTGCTACTCACAAGCCTGTTTTACAACAACATACCATTGGTTTGGTGAAAAAGGACCAATGTTACATTATTAAGTAAATTATGTAATATGACAAAAACATATATACTAGATTTCCATTAATTAAAAACATATATATAAAACATAAAAAATATAGGAAATTTTTATTCTACATCCAGAAAAATGCATTGTTTGGATGATAAAAACCAGTAAAAAAAAAAAAAAAAAAAAAAAAAAGTTGATTCTTTCAACAATGCAGGCACTATGAAGGAACAGCTGGAAAGCAAAGCTGTACGCAGATGGTGTACACTCTTCTGTATGTTTTTTTATGTGTAGTTATGCTTTGGTTTGAAAGCAAAAAATGCTTGCGTGCAGTGTGAAACATATCTGCGTACAGCGCAGATTTGCCAAAATGGCACTAGACTGATTTGGAGAGACACAGAGGAGAGGAATTGTTGAATAAAGTCGTTATTTTTGTTTTCTTCGAGTACAAAAAGTATTGTCGTCGCTTTATAACGTTACGCATGAATCACTGATGGAAGATAGACTATTCAGACAATGCTTTTTTTTATACTTTCCTGGACCTTGAAACTTATTTATTTGGCAGTCTATGGGACAGTCTCAAGCCTCCCTGTTTTCATCTAAAATATCTTAAATTGTGTTCCAAAGACGAACAAAGCTCTTATGGGTTTGGAACGACATGAGGGTAAAAAATTAATGACAAAATCTTCATTTTGTAATGAAATATCCCTTTAAAAATATAACATTTATCTGAAAGTAGTTGAAAGCTTAAAGAAGACTATAAAAGTAAATAATGAGTGCCCATTTTTGGGTGGAGTAACCCTTTAAGACTTTACCTTTAAATTAATTCTAATCATAAAAGTGTAGACTTACCCAAGCATTTGACCAGGAGTCTGTTTTTATATGGACCTCAAAACTTATCCTCTATATATCATACAATCACACAGTATCCCTGAATGGCAAATACACAAACCTCTTGTAGGAGTAGATCTCCTCTGGATCAGAAATACCATATTCCCTAAGCTTCAAAATCATCTGAGCACTCTTCCGCACTGCTGCATCATATCTCTCACTGCGGGAGAGGAAGTTCAGGTCTTCATGCTGGAAGTCTGGATCACCAATAACCAGAGACTCTGGGGAAGAAACAGGTGATAAGTACCATTTTTTAACCTAACTTTATACCTTGATGTCTTAAACTAGCTGGTGTAAAAAAATAATCTGTCTAATAATCTAAGGTACAGAAATAGTAATTGAAATAGAGATTATTTTTACACTACTGAACTTTAAACCGCTTAAATTTTTAGTCATACAATTTGGTTATGTATAAAGTTATGTTTACTTTGGAGTAGAAAAACAGATAAAGAGACTGTAGGTCCAATTTATGACAAAAGAAAGAAGGCTTAATTATCGACAAAAAAAAATATTGATAATAAATAAATAAATAGGTTTAAATATGCTTGTTTTAATTATAAGGTCTGGTATGGGCTTGCTCCACCTCCATTAAAATAATTTATAAAACAGAGGTGGTGGTATTGGCACTAGATCTAGAATTAGAGGGTTTTGCGATATGGCATTTAGGCGAACATCTTTTGGACAGAAAGTGTTGTCTTTAACAGAAAGTAAATATTGGAATAAGACAATGCTCTACTTAACACACTTTTAAATAACATTTTAAAACATAACATTTCATACTAATGGTCATTAACAGTTATTGTCCCTACCCAATGAGAAACTGATCAAAATCAAAAAAAAATTTGCATTCAAAAACAACTGTAAATTTACTTACTTACTTACACACACACACACACACATATATATATATATATATATATATATATATATATATATATACACACATAGATAGATAGATAGATAGATAGATAGATAGATAGATAGATAGATAGATAGATAGATAGATAGATAGATAGATAGATAGATAGATAGATAGATAGATAGATAGATAGATAGATAGATAGATAGATGATCTTTCTGATCAAAGCTTAACGTTAACGTTACCTATTTCTCTCCTTCTGCGTGTCTTTTCTGCACCACCATCCAGTATGTTTGTAAGGATCTCCGGGTTAAAAGATGCATTTTCACGTTCACGGCTAATATCAGGATTCATGACTGTCCCGTTGGAGTTGCTTCTGGACGATATGACTTCTGCTTTGTGTGCTTTTATTTATATTGTATAACGTTTCAACTCTGGCCTACTGGGGTTTGTTACTTCCTTGAAGGGCGAAGATTGACGTCAGTTTTAAGTTGACCAATAAGCGTTAACAAATGGGTTTTCAGGGAACACGTGATACAAGTTTACAGTTACACTTTCTCCAATGGTAGAGTAGCGGCGGTGGTCGGTATCTCCCAAAAAATAAGGCAAAATAGTAATTATTCCGGATTGTAATAATAATAATAATAATAATAATAATAATAATAATAATAATAATAATAATAATAATAATAATAAACTTTTTTAAGATGCATACTAAACGGGTGTATTACGTGCTTTTTGACTTTGAATTTACTGTTGAAAAAATAATGGTAAACGCAAAATATATAAACACAAAGCAAATAAAAGTAAATAATAAATAAAAATAATTATGAGTAAATAAAACATGAACAAATAAATAAATGAAAATACTGATGCTTGGTCAGTTTATTAAATGTATGTGGAAGTTCGACAGAGCATGCATACCTCTTTCCTGGTGACACGTCACGTCACTCTACGGCATGGCGCTGTTGTCTTAATGTGCTGCGTGTCAAAATACTATCAATTTCTAACGACCCAAGCCTCTAAATACACAGTTAAATTTAATATATGAAATGCTGCCTTCTCCAGCCGTGTTTCACTTCCTCTGGGAGATCAGTACAGACCTGGTGAAAGATGGTGCTTCAGTGCGAACGTATGGCAGGTAAAGTTAGGTCCGCTTGTTAAAGCTGTCTGAGATGTTTAAGTGCAGTTTTTTTTACATTTAAGTTGATTTAACCGCACTATATCTTTAATTTAAATGTCAAATTTAGTCAGAGAAGTGCTGCCAACATCCGTATTTATTACTAATAGAAAGTAGCTTTGATCCTAGTGTAGTAGGCTAAATTTTGAGAAACCTTTTTTAATGTTCATGTAAATACTTTCTTTCATGTTCATTATATCAAAAAGACTGTTTATAAGACATGTTTGTATGTTGTATTTTTGTTTCAGTGCCAGTATACATAGAGGTGCATCAAAAAAAGTGAATATCTAAAAAAAAATAAAAGTTCTTTATTATTTGTAATAAAAAAAAAGCAGATTCATTTCACACGAACTGAAATATTTCAGTTTTTTTGTTTTAATTCTGATGGTTATGACTTACAGCTTAGGAAAATAAAAAAAAATAAAAAATCTCAAAAAATTAGAAGTGGTTTCTGGTAATTCTGGGAAGTGGTTTTAGCACTGTGGGCAGGTGCTGAAGTTCTGCTGCAAAATGAAATCAGCATTTCCATAAAGCTTAAAATGCTCAAAAAACTCCTGATAGATTGCTGCATTGACTTTGGACTTGATAAAACAAAATGGAGCAACACCAGCAGACATTTTGTTAAATGTGAGCCAAAATCATCACAATTAAACGAAGCAAAGACTTAAACTACTTCAGTCTGTGTGTATTGAATTTATATAATACACAAGTTTCACAGTTTGAGTTCAGTTACTGAAATAAATTAACTTTTCCACAAATTATAATTTGATGCAACTGTATGCATTAGCAGGGCTTGTATTTCATATCGTTTCAATCAAAACAGGTGAGGGAAACTACTTGAGTGAAAGTACAGATACTGCTGGTCAAATATTACTCCATTACAAGTGACGTTTGTAAAGACAAGATTTTTACCTAAGTAAAAGTACTTGCATTTAAAAGTACTTAAGTACCAAAAGTAAATTTCCTTTATTGAATGTCAATGCACTGTTTTCTTATTGTTGTATGTAATACTTGCAATACCTTATGCATCCGAAACAACTTACAATACATTATACCTACTAAATACAATGACTGGCTTACATCATATCTTTGTAATAAAGAGCTTTTAGAGTGTTACAAACCAACAGAAATTAAACGAGTTAAATTAACATCCCTACCCACCCCCACAAAATCAGCTCTGGCAGTTGTGTGCACACATTTACATGTAGCCATTCATCCACATTTGAGCCAGGTGGACTGTAAAATGGCTGTTAATGCAGACTGTTAAGAAAAAATAAGAAAGCAAAAAAAGCAAAACCGCAGGATTTATTTGACATTTAAACTTAAATGTCTTACACAGAATGGTCTGTGCAATGCTGCTTCAAGTCACACACCTACTGTATTGTGTTTTGTTAGGAGATGCAAAACAGTTCCCTATTAAAGGGTTGGTTCACCCAAAAATGAATATTATATCATTAATAACTCACCCTCATGTCGTTCCAAGCCAGTAAGACCTCCATTTATCTTCGGAACGCAGCTTAAGATATTTTAGATTTAGTCCGAGAGCTCTCAGTCCCTCCATTGAAACTGTGTGTTCCATAAACTGTCCATGTCCAGAAAGGTAAGAAAAACATCATCAATGTAGTCCATGTGACATCAGAGGGTCAGTTAGAATATTTTGAAGCATCGAAAATACATTTTGGTCCAAAAATAGCAAAAACTATGACTTTATTCAGCATTGTCTTCTGTTCCATGTCTGTTGTGAGAGAGTTCAAAACAAAGCACTTTGTCCTATCATGCGAACGAATCATTCGATGTATTCGGGTCTTTTTGAACCAGTTCACCAAATCGAACTGAATCATTTTAAATGGTTAATGTCTCCAATACGCATTAATCCACAAATGACTTAAGCTGTAAACTTTTTAATGTGGCTAACACTCCCTCTGAATTCAAACAAACCAATATCCTGGAGTAATTCATTTACTCAAACAGTACACTGACTGAACTACTGTGAAGAGAGAACTGAAGATGAACACCGAGCCGAGCCAGATAATGACTAGTTCACGAGTCAAGAACTGTTTCTGTCAGACGTGTCCGATTCGAGAATCAATGAACTGATGATACTGCGCATGTGTGATTCAGCGTGAAACAGACCGACACACAGAGCATCTGAACTGAACTGATTCTTTTGGTGATTGATTCTGAACTGATTCTGTGCTAATGTTATGAGCGCGGGTAAATCGAAGGCTTGTATGAAGGGCAATCATCGCCAATTACGCATTACATTGAGCGGAAAAGAACCGGTGAACCGGTTTCTTCAACCAGTTTATTGAATCAAATTGTGACTCGTGAACGAGTCATTATCTGGCTCGGCTCGGTGTTCATCTTCAGTTCTCTCTTCACAGCAGTTTAGTCAGTGTACTGTTTGAGTAAATGAATTACTTCGGGATATTGGTTTGTTTGAACTCAGAGGGAGTGTCAGCCACATTAAAAAAGTGAACAGCTTAAGTCATTTGTGGATTAATGCCTATTGGATACGCGAACCGTTTAAAATGATTCAGTTCGATTTGGTCAAGTCACCTTTATTTATATAGCGCTTAAAACAAAATATATTGCGTCAAAGCAACTGAACAACATTCATTAGTAAAACAGTGTGTCAATAATGCAAAATGATAGTTAAAGGCAGTTCATCATTGAATTCAGTGATGTCATATCTGTTCAGTTTAAATAGTGTGCATTTATTTGCAATCAAGTCAACGATATCGCTGTAGATGAGGTGACCCCAACTAAGCAAGCGAGAAGCGACAGCGTCATGGAACCGAAACTCCATTGGTGACAGAATGGAGAAAAAAAACCTTGGGAGAAACCAGGCTCAGTTGGGGGACCAGTTATCCTCTGACCAGACGAAACCAGCAGTTCAATTCCAGGCTGCAGCAAAGTCAGATTGTGCAGAAGAGTCATCTGTTTCCTGTGATCTTGTCCTGGTGGTCATCTGAGACAAGGTCTTTACAGGGGATCTGTATCTGGGGCTCTAGTTGACCTGGTCTCCGCTGTCTTTCAGGGCTGTAGAGGTCCTTTCTAGGTGCTGGTCCACCATCTGGTCTGGATACGTACTGGATCAGGGTGACTGCAGTGACCCTCTGATCTGGATACAGACTGGATCTGGTGGCTGACCTCGGAATAAGAGAGAAACAGACTAAAATTAGCGTAGATGCCATTCTTCTAATGATGAAGCAAGTACATCAGGTGTTATGGGAAGTGTTCCCGGTTCCGGTTTACCTAATTAATGCAGCCTAAAAATCCTTTAACGGGTTTAGATATCAAAAGCATATTAGTATGTTATGTGTAAGCCAGGTTAAAGAGATGGGTCTTTAATCTAGATTTAAACTGCAAGAGTGTGTCTGCCACCCGAACAATGTTAGGTAGGTTATTCCAGAGTTTAGGCGCTAAATAGGAAAAGGATCTGCCGCCTGCAGTTGATTTTGATATTCTATGTATTATCAAATTGCCTGAGTTTTGAGAACATAGCGGACGTAGAGGATTATAATGTAAAAGGAGCTCATTCAAATACTGAGGTGTTAAACCATTCAGGGCTTTATAAGTAATAAGCAATATTTTAAAATCTATATAATGTTTGATAGGGAGCCAGTGCAGTGTTGACAGGACCGGGCTAATATGGTCATACTTCCTGGTTCTAGTAAGAACTCTTGCTGCTGCATTTTGGACTTCGCTGTAGTTTTACTAAGCGTGCAGAACAACCACCCAATAAGGCATTACAATAATCTAACCTTGAGGTCATAAATGCATGGATTAACATTCTTCATTTAGATATATTTTGAGATGGGAAAATGCAGTTTTATCAAACATCAAATAGCACACCTAGTTTCCTAATAGATGACGAAGAATTGACAGAGCAGCCATCAAGTCTTAGACAGTGTTCTAGGTTATTACATGCAGAGATTTTAGGTCCTATAATTAACACCTGTTTTTTTTTTTTCAGAATTTAGCAGTAAGAAATTACTCGTCATCCAGTTTTTTATATCGACTATGCATTCCATTAGTTTTTCAAATTGGTGTGTTTCACGAGGCCACGAAGAAATATAGAACTGAGTATCATCAGCATAACAGTGAAAGCTAACACCATGTTTCCTGATGATATCTTCCAAGGGTAACATATAAAGCATGAAGAGTAGCGGCCCTATTACTGAGCCTTGAGGTACTCCATACTGCACTTGTGATCAATATGATACATCTTCATTCACTGCTATGAACTGATGGCGGTCATATAAGTACGTTTTAAACCATGCTAATGCACTTCCATTAATGCAAACAAAGTGTTCAAGTCTATGGAAAAGAATGTTGTGGTCAATTGTGTCAAACGCAACACTAAGATCCAATAAAACTAATAGATACAACCACGATCAGATGATAAGAGCAGGTCATTTGTAACTCTAAGGAGAGAAGTCTCAGTACTATGATATGGTCTAAATCCTGACTGGAAATCCTTACATATACCATTTTTCTCTAAGAAGGAATATAATTGTGAGGATACCACCTTTTCTAGTATCTTGCAAAGAAAAGGGAGATTCGAGATTGGTCTATAATTAACTAGTTCTTTGGGGTCAAGTTGTGGTTTTTTGATGAGAGGCTTAATAACAGCCAGTTTGAAGGTTTTAGGGACATATCCTAATGACAATGAGGAATTAATAATAGTCAGAAGAGGATCTATGACTTCTGGAAGCACCTCTTTTTGGAGCTTAGATGGTATAGGGTCTAACATAGAGTTACATGTTGTTAGTCTAGATGATTTAACAAGATTATACAATTCTTCCTCTCCTATAGAAGAGAATGAGTGGATCCTCAGGGGGTCTATAGTGCACAACTATACTCTCACAACAGACACGGAAGAGAAGACAATGCTGAATAAAGTCGTAGTTTTTTCTATTTTTAGACCAAAATGTATTTTCGATGCTTCAAAATATTCTAACTGACCCTCTGATGTCACATGGACTATTTTGATGATGTTTTTCTTACCTTTCTGGACATGGACAGTATACCGTACACACAGTTTCAATGGAGGGACTGAGAGCTCTCTGACTAAATCTAAAATATCTTAAACTGTGTTCTGAAGATAAATGTCTTACTGGTTTGGAACGACATGAGGGTGAGTTATTAATGACATAATTTTCATTTTTGGGTGAATTAACCCTTTAAAGGTTCAGTTCGAAGACGTCAGCATGAGATGGTCGCTTGGGGTGACACATGCGAGCCGATGCTCATAGAGGGTTAAGTATGCAGTTCTCTCCTTCCGAGTGGACAGGAGAAATGTACCTCCCCATCTTACATTTTAGGTTTTGTGTCAGTTGAGCGCCACCTTTGGCTCACTCTCACTGACATTAATGAAAAGGACTGAATCTTTCTTTTGGACGCCCCCATTTCTCATGAAAGCATGATAGCCAAGGCCTCTCATTCTCAGGCTCCTAATAGCAGTTCCTGAGTCCTTTGCTCATCTTCGGAGGCCAAACCTTCCTTTAGACGAACCGCACAAGCATATTCGCCTCTCTCTCGTTGTGGCCTCCCGGCTCAGATCTTAACTGTCCCA
The DNA here is from genome assembly GCF_023724105.1 of Carassius gibelio. Taxonomy (NCBI): domain Eukaryota; kingdom Metazoa; phylum Chordata; class Actinopteri; order Cypriniformes; family Cyprinidae; genus Carassius; species Carassius gibelio. The sequence goes on from NC_068376.1 coordinate 11,767,982, forward strand.
CCTCATACTGTGCCTAAGGTGTTTTTTTAGTTGAGTCCTTATGACGAGCTCTCCCTCAGATACTCTGCACATTTCAGTCTTCAGAGTCGAGGAAAAGTCCAAGAGTAATGCAAGCATGGCCCATTTATGTCGGCCTTCAAAGCCCCCGCACTTGGGTTGGTGGGCCGGCCCGACAGGACATTTGAACATCTTGCGGTTATTGAATTCCCGGCTACTGCTTTGGGGCCATATGCCGGAAAATCGGAGGAATAGTTCAAAGGTAGAATGACTAAAGCCCCTAGCAGACTATTGGGCCACGTGGAGAGGCTTGCCCGATGTCTCGCAGTAGATACTACGCACCGTTCGACACGGTTACAGCATTCAGTTTTCGAAAAGGGACACCTCCTTTTAGCAGGGTTCTTCTTACGATGGTACGTCCTGGGGAGGCCTCGATTTTAAGTCAAGAGATTGTGTCACCTCTAGAGAAAGGGGCTATAGAGGAAATATTCCCCACCCAGATGGAGTCAGGACTTTACAGCCGGTATTTTGTTGTGTCTCAAAAAGTTAGTGGTTTACGTCCATCCATCAAGGATATCCAGTCTGTGGAGTCTAGACAGAGGAGCGCCGTGGCTGGCACAAATCGTTTGTAGATGCTAGCTGTCTTTCTGGCTCTCAAACACTTTTCACTTCAGCTGAGGGGTTTCCACATGTTAGTCAGGATGGACAACATGATGGTGGTTTTGTACCTCAGTCGTCAAGGAGGTTTGTCCTTCTTTGGGCTCAGACAAAATTTCTGTCGATTAGAGCAGTCCATATCCCAAGTCGCCTGAACTCCGGAACAGACTTGCTATCGAGACCGAGCCTCTAGGATCGAGAATGGAGATCGCACCCCCAAATGGTGGATCTCATTTGGTGGAGGTTCGGCCGAACGGAAGTGGACTTGTTTGCTTCAAGCATGACTACACACTGCCGACTCTGATTTTCCCTGTCTCCCCGTCACATCTAGGTACAGGTGTATAGCCTCTAGGTAATAGGTATATATATTAGTGGTGGGTATAGATAATTTTTTAAATCTAGATTAATCACACTGTGATCTTGAAATTAATCTAGATTAAAATGGCTCATTAGAATTGCCGTAGCCTGGGTCAGCGGGGCCCCAGTGAAGGTTGTACCAGTTAGTGGTGTCACGATACCAAAATTATTGTTTCGATACCAATACCTAGTCAAGAATTGCGATTTCGATACTTTTCCTGAAAAGGGTAAATACACTCAAATATCATTGCTGGGCTTTATTTTAAAACCAGGACAACATTTAACATTCACACAATAAATATAGCAGCATTAGAAACATAAGAGTAATACATTTATCTTGATTATGAACTTTGAATAAAAATATGAAAAGCGATTATATTAAACGTTTCTTAAGTGAGAAGATTAACTGTCAAAAGATAATCAATTTAAGAAATGGCATTCAAATAAAAATAAAAATAAATTAGCAGCAATATCTCAGATATTGTAACTTATTCTGTCAGTTGTGCAACCTTTTCTTTCAGAGTAGAAAACTCAGCCAGTGAGCTTTAATGAGCGTCATCTTTAGTGAGCGTCATCTTTTTTTCATCATGCGCAGCTCGTGAACAGCTCTGTGAACGGTTTCATCCTGTCAAAGAGTTACTCAAGATGTGACGGAGGATTTGTTGAATGTAGTGATTGAACCCATAAGCCCTTCACTGAACGAGATCGAGAGATCTTCTCATTCGTGAATAAGTTGAATGAACGGATACACCTCGTTCGTGAATTAAATGAATGAGTATACAGGGTCAGTGAGCCAAGCATTTTTTTTTTTTTTTTATTGAACCACACAACAACAAAATACATACTCTAGCAGAGGAACAAAAAACAATACAAATGTTTACAATTACAATAAGGGGCATATTTAGAAAAAAAGAACCAAACCCAGCCACATATACATGTCACAAATAAACAAAAAAAATAAATAAATAAAATAACAAGGGAGCTATAAATTAACCTGTACAACAACCTTCAGAAACAAAGGAGCAGTACAACACTCAAAACAGTAAAAATTCTGTTATGTCACAAAGTATTTTTTTGGCTGACTTGTACATTTTAATTTTATGGAGAGATGAAAAAAAAAGTTTGAAATCATTGATGAAACAATTAAATGACGGCTTAGAATTTTTCCATTTACTACAGTGAATATGATATATACACAGAAGAATGATCACATTAATTAAGTCCGATACGGACAGATCCAAATTATCCACAAAATACAGAATATCAACAGTATCAAGCAAGGGAACACCATCTATTTTTAGAGACAACCAATCCTTAAATTAAATGTAAAAGGGGAAGAGGAACGGCTTTACAGATTTTGTCAAATTCTTTTGTTGTACAAGCCACGTCGTATTTCTCTTTGAAACTCTCAAAACTAAGGAAATTACAACTGTGATCAAGGATATCAGTCACAAATAAAACGCCCTTCTCAAACCAATTCCTCTTAAATAATGTTTTTTTATTTATTAAAATGACCCTATTATTCCAGAGTGTGGATCTATGGGGAGTAAAATTATGTGTAAATATCTTTTTCCAAAAATTAAGGATTTGTTTATGGAAATTAGACAATCTAAGAGGGATTTTATTAACTTCAAAATCACACCTTAAAAGAAATTCCAGGCCACCTAACTTATGGAACAACCTTCTGGGAATGTAGAACCACATTGAATTTGGTAGAGAAAGAAACTCTTTAATCCACTTAATCCTAAACACACCTACTAGTGCCTCAAAGTCAATGGCCTTAATTCCACCTTCATTATAATCTCTGACTAGTTGAGATCTCTTAATATAGTGGGTTTTATTTCTCCACAAAAAATGGAATAAAACAGAGTTGGCTTTACTAATATTGCTGGAGGAGACATAAAGAAAGTGACAAGGATAAGATAATTTGGATATACCTTCAGCTTTAGACAGAAGAACTGTTAAACTGTTAAATCTCTGGTTAACCAATGACTTAAAGACTTCTCCGTAACAATGATTCGATTGGCAATATTTACATCTTGTCTTCTAATTGGGTTTTTAGATATTGTGATTCCTAAATATTTTACTTCTTGAACAACTTTAATATTACTAATGGTAGAATCCACACTTGTATGAACTGGAAGTAATTCACATTTATTTAAATTAAGAGTTAAGCCAGAAGCTTTAGAGAAAGTTTGAATGATATTAATTGTTTTTTCAACCATAGATTTGTCTTTTAAAAAAATAGATTTATCATCAGCAAATTGGCTTAACCTAAACTCTTTATCAAATATAATAATACCTTGTAAATCATGTGAATTATTAATTAGTAATGTTAATAACGGAGTAGTCAAAATGAAAAGTTTTGGAGAAATGGGACAACCTTGTCTTATTCCTCTTGACACTATAAAACTAGAAGTCATACCAGAATTTAACGAGACATAGCTGACTAATATCAGTGTAAAACATTTTGATAATGCTACAAAATTTCTTACCAAAACCAAGAAAACGTAAAGATTCTAAAAGGAAGGGATGTTCAATAGTGTCACAGTGAGCCAAGCATGTAAATCTCGATCAGCAATCAGCAGATACAAAGCGCAGTTACAGTATAGGGGCTGTGCAGATACGCTCATATTTAGCATACAGAACATAACTCCACGTTTAATCCCCAATTAATGTGAATATTATATATGAACTGTGACCAAACAAATCGCTGTAGTGCAGAAATAGACACTTTTGCTGCGTGCATGAGGAAAAAAAACACACAGTCATCCATAGGGAGGCACTGGAAGCGTGCGTTGCACATACCAACATGAAATACGTCTCTTACAAATCTAGAACGCAGTCATTCTTTGAAGTATCGATACTAATAAATTTAGGAATCGTGACGTTTTTAATTTCCGAGAATCGCGATACTTTTGAAGTATCGGTGCACCGTGCAACACTAGTACCAGTGGGCCCTGTTTGAAATTGTTTAATTTGTATTTTGGTTTATTTTTATTTATTTGTGCTATTTACACAATGTTTAAGTTTTTTTCAAGTTTGTAGGTGTCAAGGTACAGAAACCAAATAATTAAATGTAAAATAGCACTGGATATTCTTCAATGTAAACAGACACCTTGAACATTTCTCACATTATTAGTTTTGCTATATATATCAAAAATTATATCTGGTGTCTGAATAATTTTTGGTTTAACTGTTAAAACTACAAAGTAATTCAGTCAAGAGCAGTGAGTGATTTTCATTTTCTTGGATTAACATTTCAGCAGCCAGTAGCTAAATTAGGCATGGTCACTTTAAGAGACGATGAATGCATCCAATATAATACACATCCCATTTTCTTCCTCAACTGTTTACTTTCACTGAAGAAATAACTGACAGTTTTTTTGAGCATAATTTCCAAGGTGAATATTTTGACATATTTTGTATGTATTTGTCGGCACAAGAGCAAAAATAAGCAAATTTGATGTTCAAGTGTTTTGAGACTCCTTTCTCTGCGTGAGCCCTGAACACCAGAACACCGCGAGTACTGAATTGGGCTCTTTCACATCTTTTTGTTTGTTCAAACTGCGATTTGTATTTGTTCGTTCTGGAGCAGCAGGGACTTTATTTCTAATTCCATCTGTTTGATAAGTAATTGTTTTAAATAACCCGTTTTAAATTAAAAGTGATCACGATCCAGTGGAAAGAGATCATAACATAAGCACAGAATCAGTTCAGAATCAATCACCAAAAGAATCAGTTCGGTTCAGACACGCTCTGTGTCAATCTGCTTCGCGCTGAATCACGCATGCGCAGTATCATCAGCTCGGACGCGTCCGACAGAAACGGTTCTCAGTTCAGTGTACTGGTGGTCCGAAAAAGGATGCAACCGGTTCTTGACTCGAGAACGAGAAACGCTCCAGCAGTGTGCATGTAAGTTCGTTATCTGGCTCTGCTGCACAAATTTTCCCCCGGCCATATATATATATATATATATATATATATATATAGGGGAGACCGGGTATGGTTGTAACACTTTTTTCTTCAGCGCCTAAAATTACCTTTTTTTGTGGGCTAAATGTCTAACTAGGCAAAGTACCCACATGTTTATACTACAAATGGCAACAATTTAAATTTATTCAACTATATCACAGACTTTGTGAGATGATGACAAATACAAGGTGGTCCTTTGTTACAGTAGTGGGGTAGGTTGTAACACATACTGGGGTAAGTTGTAACAGGTAGACAAAATATACAAAAACTAAGGGTACTCCAAGTGATATGCCACAACAACAGTATTATTTTAAATGAATGGCTGCAACAATAACACAGGTGACACAGTTATTACAGGTACAATGACACAGGTATTACAAGGAGAGGGTGACTTATGAGGACACAACCCATGTCCCCATTTTTCAAAACGCTTATAAATAATACAGAATGAGTTTTTTTGAGAAAGTAAAAATGCACAAAGTTTCCTATGAGGGTTAGGGTTAGGTGTAGGGTTGGTGAATGGCGATAGAATATACAGTTTCTACATTATAAAAACCATTACACCTATGGGATGTCCCCACTTTTCACAAAAACAAACGTGTGTGTGTGTGTGTGTGTGTGTGTGTGTACATACATATATATATATATATATATATATATATATATATATATATATATATATATATATATATATATATATATAATATGTGTATATATATATATATGTATGGGAGACCGGGGATGGTTGTAACACGGGGAGAGTTGTAACACTACCAATTCCATGAATCAGGGACAAGATAGGAGTCATGTGACAATTTCAGTTTCATCAGGCTTCCTTTATATTCCCACATGGAGGTTTTCTAGTCTGTGTTGCTATCTCTCCTGAAGTTACAGCAAAAAATCTAACTCTCGTACGCGCCCTGTCAGGCGTCACTCACCGATCAAATAAGGCTTTGACAGATGCCAAAAAATAAGATCAATGCAGAAAAACCCCTGGATTGGTTATATAACGCTGGACAGAATGTTGATCCGGCCATCGCGTATATTTAGCGCACGTAAGGTAAACGTTTTGTAAACATTTTTTAGAGAAATAAAAACAGGTCGACGAATCGATGCGAATCGATACGTATTTTTTGCGTCGACATCATCGATGACCTCGACGCGTTGTCCCAGCCCTAATGTGGAGGCTTTTTGCATCTTGGTGTAGACAATGCTCTCTAGATCCAGGTTACTGACCCATCAGTTCAGTACTGGAATTACTTCAAAGTCAGGTTACCCCCGCCACTATTAATGTGTATGTAGTGGCAGTATCTGCGGAACATGCACTTTTGGGAGGTGTTTTTTAGTCTTCCGTTTTATGCAGGGTTTAAGGTGGCTTAGGCCTTTCTGCCCAGCACGAGTTGCTTCTTGGGACTTATCGATTGTCTTGGGTGGCCTGACAGACCATCCTTTTGAGCCATTGGAATCTGTGTCAGAGAATCTGTTGACTCTCAAGATGGTTCTTTTGGTGGCTTTATCCTCCCTTAAGAGAGTAGGGGATCTGCAGGCTCTCTCTATCAGTCCTTTGCCCCAGGGCTAGTTAAAGTCTTTTTGTGACCTAGGCCTGATACCAGCAGGTGGTCTTAGAGGCCTTCTCCCCTGCTAATGCAGGGTCAGATAGCCCATATAGTCTCTGCCCAGTAAGGACTCTCACTAGGGGTACGTGCTCAGTCTACAGGAGTAGTGGCTTCTTCTCAGGCCTTCTTTAAAGGGTCCTAGTTGGAAGATGTTTTTGCAGCAGCAGGATAGTCCTCTCCTAGCAACTTTATCAATTTCTACAGTTTGGAAGTGAGATCGGCTCCTGGCTCCCGGGTCTTATCCGCTTGAGCAGATGCTTTACTCTGTCTTCCAGCTATCTAAAGGTACACCAGGCGTTATGGTATATAGCTTTCTTAAAGCAATGATGTCATCGCACCATTGAAATTAACCTATGAGAGGGATTGAGATGCTGCAATGTGGGCCATTCCGTACATTCAATAGCACTTCCTTTGTAAAGAAATGGAAATCTGATTAAATGGGGCGCAGCACGCTGCTCACCTACGTGCGTGTCGGGGCAGTGCTAAACGCTATTTGGTCAATGAATTGGTTATGATGGTGTAAGGGCTTCAGACATTCGTCACACCGAATTTGTTCCCAAATCGATGACATCACAGTAACTCATTCCCTATTCAGGGAACCAAGGTTAAATATGTAAGTGAGATGTTCCTGTGATTTATGGGTTATATTTTTGTTTACACATTTTTGCAAAATCAGACAATATTGTGTAATATATACCACAATATTAACTTTTTCTTATTGAATTGTTGTAAATAACGTTTACATTTACACATTTAGCAGGTGTTTTTATCCAAAGCGACTCGAGAGTGCATTCAGGCCATACATTTTATTTTATTTAACCAGGATGTGAGTTTCTTGGGAATCCTTTGCACTGCTAACTCTACCACTGAGCCACAGGAACACAAGAACTATCACATGTTCAACTGGTCAGTGTTTAAAAAATGCTGTGAAATCACTTAAAACAATAGTTCACCCAAAAATGGACCATTGACACTCTTAATTGAGCTTGTTGATAGTAGTGTCAATGGTTCATTTGAGAAATAGGTGGCGGTAATGCACTTATAAGTCTGCGATCCGCCATAAAGCAAGAAGACGACGCGCCTGGTGCTGAAAATGTGCACAGGAGGACGCGCTCAGGAGAGTTCTAATAGTTTGAACATTGCATGAATCAGAGGGAACAAATTATATAAATACTGTTCGGTTTGTTCAGTTTGTATTTTTTTATTGTATGTTTAAGTCATGATTCCAATCAACCTATACTATAAGAGTGATAGACTGCAACAGAGTTAAAAATCTTGGTTTGTGTTCTGCTGAAGAAAGGCTGCTTTAAAAAAGTTCACATTTCAGAGAAGAAACAAATCACCCACTGACTTTCAAAGCTGCTACATAGTAACAGCGGAGGTCACAGCCAGCTAGATGATTAGCTAGACCAGGGGTTTTCAACCTGTGAGGTTGTGGGGTACTAGTGGGGCACTTCAGCATTCAAGCAGCAACCACACACTAAATATACTAGCCGAGTCTTCTTTCTGTTTATGAACATGACAAAACCACACAAAGACAAATAACCAGTGTAAAACTGACATTTCCTACAAAATCCAACTGACAACTCAAATTGTAAATCATTTTAGAGTGCAACAGTGCCTGCCCACTTTTTTACTGGCCTTGGTTCCAGAAGTGTTTTTAAAAAAATGTTCATAGAGATTTAATAAGTCTAGTTAAAGCATAATAATCCATGAACCAAACCAGCTACGAGGTGAATCACAACATTACAAACTTTTATTTGAAGTAAAAAAGTATTTTCAATTTGTACCAAAAGACAAATGTGCAAGACTGTGTACTTAACAACCTTAATAAGGATTTAATTAATAATTATCCAGATTGTATTTAATAATTATGTTATTGTTTATATGTATGCTATAAACATTGAATATAGTGTTCCTGTAGCTCAGTGGTAGAGCATTAGCTTGTGCAAAAGGTTGTGGGTTCAATTCCCAGGGAACACACATACTGGTAAAAATGCAAAGCCTGAATGCACTTTATGTTGCTTTGGATAGAAGCTAAACAGGGCTGTCACTTTTGTGAAAAAATCATTTTCGATTTTTAAGACATCAGTGTTCATTGAATCGATTGTAAAATCATTTTCCATGTCTAAAAAAAAGACGCTAAAAAAAGAGAGCGCTGGAAACGCACAAGTCAGCAATATTTCTTATTGGCATGAAGTTTTGTGCAGAATAACAAACAGCAACAGGAGTGCGACATTAATTAGTAACAATTAATATATATGCAGAGGGGACTGCTGCCATAACAAAAGAAAAACATCACTGCAGGCTTCAACCCGGCTGCATTTATGATTTAGGCAATTCAAAAATCTCCAGGATTATTTTAAATAATGATTCAATACATTTCAAACAACTGTTCAAAAAATGAAACTTTAAATGTATATGTCCAGCTGTTGAGAAGACGCGCTCCGACCGCACTGATCGATGTCCCAAGGACACTCTGGTACAGCTGCGCAAGGTGGGGGTATTACCGGTCGCTGTCATCTTGCAATGGTCCTTTTCATAACCCAGAATCTCCTGTAACTAAATGCGCGAATGAGGCGAAAAGCGCGTCTTTACATTGCCTTAACATTAAAATCATTCGTGCCAGACGCTCTATTCGCGTTTGATGTGAACGCAGCATAAGAGGTCGCTTTCGACTTCACTGGGTCTTATAGGCGCATAAAATTGCTGGTATTTTCTGTCTAGCTTTTTCAAGGCATACTGCACTTTCGGAATTCTTGATTTTCTTTTTCTGCTTGTTTTTGAGTTTTACATCTATATTTTTTTAGTGTTTAATTATTTTTAAATTGATAGTGTACATATTTGGTTAAAATTGATTCCCTATTTTCATTTTCGAAACTTTTTTTGGTTTGTCCGATCGATTGTGCAATCGATTTTCGAACTAAAAGTGACAGCCCTACTGCTAAATGCATGAATGTAAATATATAACTGATTATTGTGCTGATGCTAGTAAACTAATGTGTGTTAAATAATGTTTTTAGTCTTTCCTTCCTGTGATCGGCAGCACAGCACAGACAAAGCTTCCTACTGTATGTTTACATTGAATTAAATGCCAGTTTTGGACAACCTTGTTATAGCCCATTTTAAGTTTAATATACCATTAGCTGTTTCACGATTCCTGTTATTCCATGCCCAAATTTAATAACCCAGATGAAAAAGAAATATATTCAATTGTGTTTTTTCAGACACTGTTACTATATTTGAATTACGCTATACTAGACAGCCAGCTGTTCAGCCTCCCTTCTGTATGCAGACTTGCAGCCATCCTGAATGAGGCTGATAACTTTAGTGTTGTCTGCAAACTTCAAAAACTTGACAGAAAGATCTTTTGCAATGCAGTTGTTGGTATACAGGGGAAAAGGCAGTGGGGAGAGAATACATCACTGGGGGGCAGATGTTGGATGTGAATTTTCCCAGTCTCATGCCTGTCTGTCAGAAGGTTGGTGATCCACTTACCGATAGAGCTAGGGAAAGAGGCTGGGTTACTTTGGTCTTTTGTCTTAGACACTTTTGTTTTATAGTAATTTTCTAACTTCTAATATTGACAGACAATGCATAAGAGGATGCTTAATTATTCTGGTTATATTCCCACTTAATTGTGTGTTATCAAATTAAGGTGGCTGAATCAAGTTCTGTTTTAGACTTTTACTTTTCCTAGTAGTAGAAAGAAATTGCTTTCATGGTTTCCTGATTCCCCTTGTTATTCTTGATATTCCTCTTGTTCCTTTGTTACCAGTTTTCATTGTCAAGTCCTTTCTGTTTGTTTTTGTAATGTAGGTGAGCTTGGTTCTGGTTCCTTGTTTCTTTGTTTTGTGTACTTTTATTCCTTTTGTTATTATATTAAACCAGTGCATTTGGATTAAACTCTTCCTTGTTCCTGAACCTTTTTTTTTTTTTTTTTTTTTTTTTTTTTTACAATTTCCTAGTAAATAGCAATTAATGGTCTTAATTATTTGACTTTTTAATTATCATTTATGTATTTCTTGCAGCTAAAAAAAAAAACAAAAACAAATGTAGCTTGTTTATCTTTCTATCTAGACTTATAAGTTACGAGCCAGAAGGATCCAAAGCCATTCTAAGTGGTCAGCCATCTTCTGCACAGTGCCATTTGTCTGTACAAACAACACTTGTTGAACCATTCCACCCCACACTCGGAGCTCAGTATTTTGTTCTTGGTGAAATTGAAAAGACTGATGGTGAGTTTATGTTATACAGTAATATGAATAAACTGTAGTTGCCGCCTACTGTAAGTCTAAATCTAGAAGTATTTTGATTCTGTTTGTATTCAGAATATGTGTTTTTATCTGTTGTTTTTTTTATGTTTGTTTTTTAACTAGAATTTCCTCTTGCTCTTCTTCCAGGATTAAGTGGAGCTATTCTACATGCTCGTGCTTTGAGTAATATTGATGGTGTAGACCTAATACTAATGCAAAAGGCCATTATGGAACAGAGATGTTTCTTTAAGGAGAGAATGAGCCCTCGTGTGTAAAAAAATAAAAAAATAAATAAAAACTGTGAAATGTGATTGTGACAAATATTTTTACAATACAGAATAGTTTTTGTACAATTTGAGATTATATGACTTTGTGTCAACTTCTCAAAAGTAATGTTTATTAACAGCAAGGAGATGTGAATCATCACATAATATAGATATTTTTAATACAATAAGTGAAAAAAAAAAAATCTACTTTTAAATGTTTGAAATTAAATACATGTATGTAAAATATGAAGTGTTTGTAGCAGAGGTGAATAGATTTTCAGTTATATTGTGTTGCTGTATTCTGAATAGTATTTGTTCCAAACTTTGGACACGTTCACACAGCAGCAAAAAAAAAAGTTATCAGTCCTGTATTTAAGTCCTTAATATGGTTTCGTTCACACACAATACAGTTATTTTCAGGCATGATGACCGCATTCTTTAACTGAGCTCACACCAGTACATTTTTAGAACTCACAACTGCATTCTTGGAAAACCCGCGCTGTGTGAAGTGAACAGGACAGGACAGGACAGCTAGTTGTCTGTTACGTCATACAGTGAGAGAGAGCCACTGATGTTTTCATGTGTGGTTTCAGTAATTTATAGTGACAGAAATGAACTGTGTGTCAGTTGAAAGTTTGAAAGTTCAGTTGTGTTATGTGTGTGACTCAAATACTCCTCTCTCCACCCAAATACAGGGTTTCAGGGTCTTAAAAAAATTACCTCTTCAGGTTTTGTTTATTTAAAAGAATAATAATAAATAGGGCCGGGACTTTAACGCGTTAATTGAGATTAATTAATTACACAAAAAATAACGCGTTAACTAAGATGAATTAATTACAGAAAAAAAATTCCCGCATTTTTAATAACGTATTTTTGCACCGCGGAACGTTTCTCACTGGATGAGTTTCGGCGGACCGATTATACTGGAGCACCAACTAGCGTTCGCATATCACCGCAGCACACATCGAGCCTCAAGTGTCACCTCAACGCAAAACATATAGCAGCTAGCGTGGACTTTACACTTTATGTTGAACTATGTATTATTTTGTTGGTGCAACTGGCAGTTTATGTTAAACTCTTTATTGTTTTGGCCAAGGTTATTGAGAGTTGGACTTAGTATGTTATGGTATGTTCTAATAGTCAGTGTTTCCAATGTTCTGAATGTAATTGACAGTATTGTGTTTTACTTAAAAACACTTTACAGAAGCTTCCAGCACCTATAAGCTTCCTGAATTTCGGATAGCGTGTTTCATTTTGTTTCATATTGTCTCGCCACCATGCTAGTGGATCTGCCGTAGAGTCAATTGGTTGATCTTGGAGATAGCGGGTTAACTCCGTTTCAGCGCGCGCTCTGATCGGTAAAGGGGCAGAGATTTCAGACCTCCGTTTATTAAGGAGATCTGTCACAAAACTCATCATCCGCGCCAAAGTTTTTTGAGCAAATTTCAAAGCCGCACCTGTCCGCCATCCGCTGATTGTTTTGCGGTCTATGCTTTGCTGATGCGAGCCGCAAAAAAAAAAAAAAAAAGCCATTGTCTGTTCTGGAAAGGATGCAGCAAAAATATTTAATGCTAGAGTATGAGGCATGGGCCTACGCTGAGTTTCATTTACGATGAGATGCGCTCTAGTTCACAGTGCAGTGCAAGTGAACGCGGCGCGCTGGTGCTTCCATGTCACGGTTATCATTGTCTGCTATATTTGCTTTTTATTTATTAAAATACATGCAATTGGTTGATGAAACATCTATTAAAATTAAGATAAAATTTGTTCAAAACGAAATTCGTTTTTAAGAAAGGTTTTCTACAAAGCAAAATTTAATGAAGTGGTAAATATCATGTCTGACGATTTACAAAACTTCATTAAGTGGTAAAAACCATGTCTCCCGATATATTGTGCATCTGATGATCCTATCTAAAAAATGAAAATAATTTTTGATAAAAAATGTTTGTAAAAAATATTTTAGTGACACGGTTTTGGCGGTTATAAAGTTCTAATGACGGTGTTCAACTATAACTGCCGGTCTCACGGTTATATACTAACCGTCACACCCCTACTTCCATTATAATGACATTTTTTGATTGCAAAGCCATGACAGCATATAATCATGCATTCTTGATTGTTTGTGTTTTTCCCTTTTGAGAAGAGGTAAAATTTGTTATTTTAAACAGTTGATCACTAGATGGGACCATTAACCCTTTAGATAGGCCTATGCAAAAAAAGGATTAGTTTCTGGCTTGTATATGGAGTATAATAGCAAATTATAGTGTTTGTGTGTGTGTGAGATTCTTGATTGTTGGTGGTTTTCCCTGTTGGGAATAGGTAACATTTGTTATTTTTACAGTTGATCACTAGGTGGGACCATTAACCCTTTAGATAGGCCGGTGCAAAAAAAGCTTAGTTTCTGACTTGTATATGAAGCTATACTATAACTATAACAGCATATTATATTGTGTGTGTATGTGAGAAAGAGAGGGAGAGTGTGTGTGAGAGAGACTTTTGTGCACTTAACCATGTATTTGAGAAAATCAAAATGTGCACCTCAGCTCTCAGAACTACATGGAGTAAACAAAAGTGTATTTATTCACCTGCTGCCTTTTAATGTTGGTGATAAGTATAGACTAAACAAAAGCAAAGTACATGGATTTAAAACTTGCATGCCATCGTGCTGGTCATTTAATGGTGAGAAGAGCAGCAAGCAACATGAGAAAGGGCTTGACTTGTACTGAAGTTTTAGAAATTATTATGCAGCTTAACCCCTCCAGTGAACTGCAGCTTATTTGAAGTTGGTATTGCATTTTGGTTCATAATACATTGTTCATAAATTTGATGCAAAGTAGATTTTTTTACAGGATTTTAAGGTTTTAAACTGCCTTTACCATCAAGAAAAGACAAGCATTTCACAAATAGACCATCCGTACTTTTCACCATCAAACTTCAATTTCAACTGCAATTTATTTGTATAGCACATTTATACACAACTTCGTTGGCCAAAGTGCTTCAGAGTGTAAAATAAAAACAAAGTAGACATACAAAATTAAAAATACAGATTTAAACAAGAACTAGTTAAAAAGCCAAGCTAAACAGATAAGTCTTCAGCTGAGACCTAAAGACCTCCATTGATGGAGCTTGTCGAATATAAAGATGGAGATTGTTCCACAGTTTGGGGCCTGCTACTGAGAAAGCACGATCACCTTTTGACTTCTTTTTGGACTGAGGAGTAACTAGCAACAGTTGATTTGACGATCGTAAAGACCTTACTGAAATGTAGGGCTCTATAAGATTGGAAATATATTTTGGAGACAAATTATGTAAAGCTTTAAAAACAACCAGTAAAATATTGAAATAAATCCTAAACTTGACTGGTAACCAGTGAAGAGAATGCAGCACCGGAGTGATGTGCTCTCTTTTTTTGGTGCCCGTCAGAAGTCTAGCTGCAGCATTCTGTACAAGCTGCAGACGTGACAGTTGTCGGTGGCTGATCCCTACATGGAGGGAGTTACAGTAGTCCAGTCGCAAAGAAATAAATGCATGAACAATGGTCTACAAATCTTTAAAACTAAGAAAAGGTTTAAGCTTAGCAATAATTTTAAGATGATAAAAACTACTTACAACTGAATTAATCTGTTTATCAAAGCTAAGCGATGAGTCTATAATGACCCCAAGATTTCTCACATTGTCATTCACAGTCATCTCCAAAGTTCAGTTCAGTTCAGTTTATTTATATAGCACATTTAAAAACAACCATGGTTGACCAAAGTGCTTAACAATGTCTAGAAAAGAAAACTAGAGAGTCACATACAAATAAAACAAATACAGTAAAAACATACCAATGTCACAGCTCAGCTTGATATAAAAGCCAAGGAATACAAGTGTGTCTTAAGAAATGACTTAAAAATTCCAACAGTCTGAGCAGTTCTTATGTGTACAGGTAAACTATTCCACAAATTAGGTGCCACCACTGAAAAAGCCCGGTCACCTTTATTTTTTAACTTAGTTCTTGGAACACTGAGGAGCACCTGACTGGATGACCTCAATGCTTTAACGGGGGCATGGACATGTAAAAGCTCTGATAAATACGCAGGCGCCAACCCATTTAAGGTCTTAAAAACAAACAATAAAATCTTGAAATCAATCCTGAAGCGGACAGGAAGCCAGTGTAGTGAAGCTAGGACAGGGCTAATGTGCTCATACTTTTTAGTCCCAGTCAAAAGCCGAGCTGCTGCATTTTGGACTAACTGTAAGCGTTGAAGAGATGACTTATCCAGACCAACATATAAAGAGTTACAGTAGTCTAGTCTAGATGTTATAAAAGCATGAATTACACTTTCAAACTCCTTACGTGGCAGGTAGGGCTTGACTTTAGCTAACAGTCTTAGTTGAAAGAAACTGGCTTTTACAACAGAACTAATCTGTTTTTCAAATTTAAAAGCACTGTCAAAAATCACACCAAGATTCTTGGTAAATGGACGAACAAATAACCCTAAATTACCAAGTGCATCTCTACACAAGCACTTAAATCCCCAGGACGACCAAACACAACAATCTCAGTCTTATTTTCATTAAGACAAAGAAAGTTCTGATCCAACCATATTTTTAAATCTTTCAGGCAATTCAGTAATGAAAGAAACGAAGCTTTGTTATTAGTATTGACAGGCAAATAAATCTGTACATCATCTGCATAACAGTGAAAAGTGATATTGTGCTTTCTAAAAATATACCCCAAGGGCAGCATATACAAAGAAAACAACATAGGGCCCAATACTGACCCATGAGGGACGCCACAAAAAAGAGGGTGGGCAGATGATGAAAATTCACCAAGGTGAACAGAAAAACTTCTGTCTGTCAAATATGACTGAAACCATTTAAGGGCTATGCCCTTAATACCGACACAGTGTTCAAGTCTAGATAAAAGAATAGAATGATTGACCGTATCAAAAGCCGCAGTAAAATCCAAAAGGACTAAAACAGCAGAGTTACCAGAGTCCACAGTTAAAAGGAGCAAGTTAAAAAGGAGCAAGTTAAAAGGAGCAAGAATACTGACCACGCACTCTATAAAATGTGATGGCCCAAATATTATGATTTCAGATTTTCTTTCATTAAGCTGAAGAAAATTATCAGAGAGCCAAATTTTAATTTCATTCAGACACAGTAACAAAGACTGCAAAGACTGTTCATCTCCAACTTTAAGGGGAAAATAAATCTGTGTGTCATCTGCGTACATATGGTACGAGATGTCATAATGATGACAGATGGATCCCAAGGGGCGCATATACAAAGAAAACAATATAGGACTATAAATAGAGCCCTGAGGGAGACCATATTTTAAAGGAACCACAGAAGAAGAGTCATTGGCAAAATAAATTGAGAATGTTCTATCCTTAAGGTATGAATGGAACCATTTCAGAGAAGTACCCCTAAAACCCAACCTTGCACTCCAACCTTTTTAAAAGAATTGAATGATTCAAAGTGTCAAATGCGACACTGAGATCTAACATAATTAAAACCACAGCCAGAGTCAGAAGCTAAAAACTAAAATTTATCAGAGCAGTCTCTGCACTATGGCCAGCTCTGAAACCAGATTGAAATTCATCTAAAAGAGCATTAATAGATAAAAAAGGAGTAATTTGTTATAAAACAACTTTTTCTATGACTTTAGATAGGAACGGTAGTTTAGAAATGAGATGGAAGTTAATCAATTCTGTAGCTGCTAGGCTTGGTTTTTTAAGTAAAGGAGAAACCGGTGCATTTTTAAGACAAGATGGAACATAACTGTAAGGGAAACAGGTCAGTTTAGCTCAAAGGGAATCATTTAATAATTTAAAGGGAATTTGAACAGAATCACTGTTTCACGGCTGATCACTGAGACGCCCTGCGATTCACTGAACGAGCCGTTTAACATCAAATCTACGCTGAATATTAATATCCAAACTATAGTGAAAACACTATCAATTAGCACAGTAACTAGATTGGCAGTTTAAGACATTAACTTGTAAGCACAAAACACAAGATACTTATCTTTTCAATATGAATTGAAGGCTTGAAGGCTTTATTAGATAAATCTAAGACATATAAACTAATCTAACACATAAATGCACGCACTCACACATTCACACAAGTTGCAGGAAGATCGAAACTTAGGGAAAGATAGAATCCCAAGTTTACAGCAATACGTTAAATTGCATAGACATGAACAACCATCAATCACTTAATTAACCCCGCATTAAGTTCCTCAATCAGGTTAAAATTATATTAGTTACACCAGTAAAGGTCACAGTCTGGAGGTTACTTGTGTCTCCTGTGAAAAGGGCTATCCCGATGTTGCTGATTGGCTGGAAGTTCAGTAGTCGCTGAAGTGACGTATTGCGTTGGCTGAAGGTGCAGTTGTGTGCGCTAGTGGTGGGAGAAAAGCTCGATGCATCGATGCATCGCGATTCGTTATCTAACGATCCAGAATCGATTCTCAAAAATTCTGAATCGATTCTGTGTTCAATTCAAAATGCGAGCGCTGTCAAGACTCACGTGACCAAACAAAAAAGACGGTGATGGACGACCGTTCATATGCTGGTGAATTTGCTTCGTTTAAGATAAAATGGACAAACTAAGACCTGCATCATCTCATTTAAAATCGGATGTGTGGCAACATTTTGGATTTTCTGAAGACACCGAAGGTGTCGTTGATAAAAGCCATACTGTGTGCAAAGTCTGTAGTGCCAAATTCAAATATTTCGGCAACACAACTAACATGAAGAAACATATTACGCGGTTCCACTCAGAGCTGGAGAAACAGCATTCTCTTCCAATCACGAACACTCCCGGTTACATTCAAAGGACCCTGGATCAAGTAGCAATGCTTCCACCGAATTCTGAAAAGGCAAAACGAATTACCCGATCAGTGGCGGGTTTTATTGCCAAAGATCTGCGCCCGTACTCCGTTGTGGAAAACCAAGGATTTCGCACGATGTTACAGGTACTTGAGCCACGATACACTTTGCCCTCGCGTCGTTATTTTAGTGAGACGGCTGTCCCCGCACTATACAGTGAGTATAAAGATCACATCTTAGAATCCCTAATTCTCCCTGTCATACAAATTGAGAACTGTTTATTCTTAATGATTGTTCATTGCAATTGTATGGCTTACCATTCATTCAGAGTTTGTTAATCCTGAAAATAACTTTGTTAATAAATTAAAAGTATTGAAAAAGAAATATTCATAATCATTTTTAATTTGGCAATACTGTCAAACAGATATTCTAACTATATACAAAAAGCATTTTGGTTAAAATAAGAAGTTTAGAGTATTTTTTGCACAGCAGGATAATTAATTAAGAATCGTTTTGGGAATCGGATCGTTCCTCCCAGAATCGGAATCGGATCGAATCGTTAAGTGCCTTAAGATTCCCACCTCTAGTGTGCGCTGGTTGAAGTTGAACGGGCACCCGAGGTCAGACGTCGGAGACTCGCCGTTACATAACTTAACTCAGAACACGAAACTCTCAAACGGAAAAGAAAAGAAGTAAAGCTTGACGAGACTAAGATGTGTTTCTCCTCATAGTGGCTAAGTAGCAGCAGGCGTGCAGGCTCAAGCACGCTGCAACCGTGCTCAAAGAACAGTGATGACAAACAGCATGGCTAAAAGCTAAAGCTAAGAAGCAAAGCTAAAAGCTGGCATGACTGATAGCAAAAGCAAGGCTAGAACTAAAAGCCGGCATGACTAGTTGCATAAGCAAGGCTAACAACTAAAAGCAAGATTTTATGGTGTCCTAAGTATTTAAACTGGCCTGTTGGCCACACCTCAAATGTTGTCTTGACCAATCAGATATTGTCTTGGCTCGGGGGCATCATAAATCATTTGTTTATCTTACCAAGCATGTGGTCCGAATTTTCCAGCTCTTGCAGGGTCTAATTTTGGACATGATTCCTATAACACGCATATGATACATTTGACATATAATTGATTGTCTTGGCTATCTCAAGCAAGCAGATTGCATTACATAGATACTAGACATGACTATGTATCCTTAAGCTATCCCATAGTTATTAAAAGACATACACAATAAGTGATTATAACATGATAGTCAAATGTGTGGGGTAGATATAAATGAATATGGAGTTAAGCGATGGAATGATATTCATTTAGAAGTCATTTTGGAGTTCATTTTGGTCCATATATATGTATAAAAGAAAGTTTCTTTGTCATTCTCTTGACAAAGATTTCTGTGGAGACCAGAGGTTCAAAGCCCCTCCCCCCTTAGGAATTTCAGTCTGGTTCTGCTAGGTGGGGGGAAGTCAATGGAAGTGTTTAACTTATGGGTTTCCATGTGATGTCCAGCGTTGCATTTCAATTACGAACAACAAATTTGACAATCTCTTCTGCGAATTAAAATTGTCAATAATTGTTCTAGTGGTGTTAATGTTGAAAGCTGTTGTGTGAACAAGTTGGTTGGTTGGTTATCTTCCTTGGGACTTGTGGCACAGAATGTTTTATGACTTCCTGAGGAATTCGGCTCATGTTTCAAACACAGTCCTGATAGACTCTTTAATTTGTCTGGTTCAAGTCATTTCTGTTACAGAACCATTAGGCCGATAACACACTGGATGCATGGTGCAAGCGTCTCAGCTGCGTGGCGTGTCCGTTTTTAATTCAGCTCATATTCTACAGCAATAGCAGCGCGCCAGCGCCGCATCAGGCACGATTCTGGTGTGTAAAGACACAGAAAACGCGAAGCAGCCGCCCCGCAACTGATACGCAGCAGAAACGCCATGCTCACGCCCCGCAGCCAGTGAGTCACCGGCCTTAGATAGAGAGCTGTTCACAATTGACAGTATACAAGGGGCCCATAGTTTTGAACCCAGCTTTTAGAAACTGTGGAGGAACGGCATCCAGTGAAGTGGACGATGAGGGACGTGGGAGGAGGGACGTGGGAGGAGCGAGGCCAGTGGAGTGATTGGAGATGAGCTACACCTGTTCGTCCCACCGGCCTCGCTCCACCCACGTCCCTCGGCCCCGCCCCACTCGTCACATATACAGTATTGTTCAAAATAATAGCAGTACAATGTGACTAACCAGAATAATCAAGGTTTTTAGTATATTTTTTATTGCTACGTGGCAAACAAGTTACCAGTAGGTTCAGTAGATTGTCAGAAAACAAACAAGACCCAGCATTCATGATATGCACGCTCTTAAGGCTGTGCAATTGGGCAATTAGTTGAAAGGGGTGTGTTCAAAAAAATAGCAGTGTCTACCTTTGACTGTACAAACTCAAAACTATTTTGTACAAACATTTTTTTTTTTCTGGGATTTAGCAATCCTGTGAATCACTAAACTAATATTTAGTTGTATGACCACAGTTTTTTAAAACTGCTTGACATCTGTGTGGCATGGAGTCAACCAACTTGTGGCACCTCTCAGCTGTTATTCCACTCCATGATTCTTTAACAACATTCCACAATTCATTCACATTTCTTGGTTTTGCTTCAGAAACAGCATTTTTGATATCACCCCACAAGTTCTCCAGTTGGATTAAGGTCTGGAGATTGGGCTGGCCACTCCATAACATTAATTTTGTTGGTTTGGAACCAAGACTTTGCCCGTTTACTAGTGTGTTTTGGGTCATTGTCTTGTTGAAACAACCATTTCAAGGGCATGTCCTCTTCAGCATAGGGCAACATGACCTCTTCTAGTATTTTAACATATGCAAACTGATCCATGATCCCTGGTATGCGATAAATAGGCCCAACACCATAGTAGGAGAAACATGCCCATATCATGATGCTTGCACCTCCATGCTTCACTGTCTTCACTGTGTACTGTGGCTTGAATTCAGAGTTTGGGGGTCGTCTCACAAACTGCCTGTGGCCCTTGGACCCAAAAAGAACAATTTTACTCTCATCAGTCCACAAAATGTTCCTCCATTTCTCTTTAGGCCAGTTGATGTGTTCTTTGGCAAATTGTAACCTCTTCTGCACATGCCTTTTTTTTAACAGAGGGACTTTGCGGGGGATTCTTGAAAATAGATTAGCTTCACACAGACGTCTTCTAACTGTCACAGTACTTACAGGTAACTCCAGACATCATTTTTTGCACCTCTTTATAGGTTTTCCCCTCTCTAATCAACTTTTTAATCAAAGTACGCTGTTCTTCTGAACAATGTCTTGAACGACCCATTTTCCTCAGCTTTCAAATGCATGTTCAACAAGTGTTGGCTTCATCCTTAAATAGGGGCCACCTGATTCACACCTGTTACTTCACAAAATTGATGACCTCAGTGATTGAATGCCACACTGCTATTTTTTTGAACACACCCCTTTCAACTAATTCAACTAATTGCCCAATTGCACAGCCTTAAGAGCGTGCATATCATGAATGCTGGGTCTCATTTGTTTTCTGAGAATCTACTGAACCTACTGGTAACTTGTTTGCCACGTAGCAATAAAAAAATATACGAAAAACCTTGATTATTCTGGTTAGTCACATTGTACTGCTATTATTTTGAACAATACTGTATAAAGTGGAATCTAACAAAGGGGCTATCGGTGGGTTTAGCACAATGTTTATTGTGCTAAACAAAACTTTTGGGCAATGGGCCGTTCTATTAATTAGGTCTGAAAAGTATTTTGTTCTTGCAGCTTTGACTGCATGCTGGTTCTAAGTTCTAAGCGTATCTTTTAGCAATTCATAAGAGATCTGCAATCGGTCTATCCTCCATCTGCGTTCAGACTTCCTACAAGCCCTTCAAAACACACAAATTTCATTGTTCAACCATGGCTGAGACTGAGGTTTATACCTTTTATATCTAAGTGGAGCAATATCATTCAAAATGTCCAAGCAAACAGAATTAAAAACAGCAGTCAACTCCTCTGTGTCTAAAGAGGGTCCAGATACCTCGATGATAGAAGACATTGAATTTGCCGCATAGGCCTCAGCAAAACAATTTGCTGTAGTCTCATTTACTGGTCGGACACAACGGACTACAGGTTTGCTTTTTGAGATAACAGATGGAAGATCAAAGTGAAATAAAACAGAACTATGATCGGATATACAATTGTCAACTACAGACACATTACTAACAGATAACCCCCAGGACAGAACTAAATCAAGGGTATGAGCATGCCTGTGAGTAGCATCACATACTGACTGCATTAAGTTAAAAGAGTCAACACGGTCAGAAAACTGCTTTACTAAAGGTTTAGACGGTCAGCAAATATGAATGTTAAAGTACCCGAGAATTAAAAGATTATCAGCAGTTGGCACAATAAAAGAAAGAAAATCTGAGATATCCTGGATGAAACCCTTTTCATACTTTGGAGGGCAATAAATAAGAGCACAATAAACTGTGAATGATAGGTCCACTTTAAAGAGCTGAAGTATAAAGCTTGTAAATTTCTCCAGTGGAATTAAGATGCATTTGAAGCTGTCCTTAAAAAGTGTGGCAACACCCCCACCACGACCAGAGGATCTGGGAGTATTTAAAACATTATAGTTCACTTGCAGCAGTTCAGAAAGAAGGCAAGTATCCATCGGCTCAAGCCATGTCTCAGTTAGAAACAAAAAATCCAGATTTATAAAAGTTTTATTTCCCACTGACCTCCCATTCAAAAGTGCAGCTTTAACTGTGATGTGATCCGTGGATTGATTCGTAAAGTAAGAAACATATAAGCAAAAGGTCTAAAGACGCTATCCCCGGGTTTCACAAGCTTAATCTGAACCCTGTCTGTGACCTACATAATATAGCATATTTGTGATTTTGCTGTAAACATGTTTTATAATGCATAACTAACAAGGGAGCTCCATTAAGTACACGACTCAATAATGGCTTTACATAAACCATATATACTTCTTGAAGACTATTACTAAATGTCTATTTATCATCTAACAGGATAATGTTTAATAAGTATTGTAGATGAGCACATCTAACAGACATGAAACAGGCATCTGACTGATGTGTATGTGTGATATTGTTTATAATTCACTTTTGTCAACACTGCTTTAGATGAGTGTAAGTCATGTAAACAAACAAATCTACGTAAAGTAATTAAACATAAGTTATCTATTTTATTTGTCCATTTGCAATATTAATAATATAAGGAACATTTTTGTTGGATAAAAAGCGAGTTACATCAGTAACGTACTCAACATGTAAATGCAGAATATCTCAGATATCCAGTTAAGAGTGACAGATGAGGGAATGCTGCCATCAAAGGATTTGTGTAAGTGCACTACAAAAATAAATGAAACATTTTAATTCTTAAGTTTTCGTTTATTTTAATTAATGTAATTTTAAACAAATATTACAGCTCTTTTCTTATTCTTGATTTCTGTGCATTTGCTGCAGATCTTTTGTGGTGGAGCAGGATCTGCAAGGAAAGGTGTAAACAAAGGGAAAACCTGAAACAAAAGAATAATGTAATGACTTTTTGTATTGTGTATGTGTATTTTTGTAGGACTGAAAATGTCTGAAGACTGGTGTGTGCACTGAGGATGGAGAAGACCACAGCATCATCCTGGAAATGATCGAGCGTCCCAGATGCTGCTGTGGTTTCTTCATACTCAGTTCAAATACCAGGGAACACGTTAGATAAAAACTGTTAGTCTGAATGCACTGTAAGTCGCTTTGGATAAATGTAAAATTTATTTATAAATTTGAACCACTTCAGTGTTTTAGCCCACTACAAAAGTAATAAATCAATGCATGTACTTGTAAACTCTGTGTAAATGTTTTTCAGGTAGTCGTGCTCATGGGCTGCAGGCACATGAAAGTTTGGAGCAGACACAGCAGTCAGATTGTCCTGCACGTGTTCTTCTGCTCTCACTTCAAGGTTGTGTGGTTCAGAGAGCCGTCATCAAGGACTTCCTCATCCTGTTGCTCAACGACATTCCCATTGAGAAGAGTGAGATTGTGAAGTGCAGCAGCAGAACTGTATTATCTGTGTTCAGATGGCAGGAGGATGTTGGGTTCACCATCTGTAAATACATGTTTGTTAGAACAATAAGGTTGAATGAAGCTTTGTTTCATGTGTTGTTGACTTGTACATGTATGCATATATTGTGATGCTAACTTTTTTTATTTATTTTAATTTTTTTCCTTTATTTTACCAGGTGATGTCCCAATCACTATCTCTGCTGCTTCTGATTATATCCAAGATGGCGGCGCGTCCACACGCAGCGGCTTCTCTCTGTCCCGACAGAACGTGTTTTCGTGTTTTTTGTCTTGTGAGTCGCAGTGTTTTTGCACGTTGTCGTCGCGTCTACCTGTCTGTAAGCGCAAATACAGTCGCGAGTTTCTGCTCGATGTCGGCAGAACCGCATTTTTACAGTTAAACTCCGCGCAAGCGGAACAGCTGCAGGATCTCGATCTTCTACGGAGGCCTTCACCATCATCGACCCCCACTACTGCATCTCGCCCGCAGCGGAGGCGCCACAAGCGGCGTGAGAGGAAGCAGAAGAGGGGGAAGCGCGGAGGTATCCAGGCTTTGTGTTCACGGAAACATGGCTCAGCAACAGCGTTGATGGCGCTATTCAGCTCGACCAGCTGACGTGCTATCGAGCGGACAGAGCTCTCGTCGCGAGAGGAAAAACCCGTGGCGGCGGGCTTTGTGTTTACATCAATGACGCGTGGTGCCGCGATACTGTTGTGATCAGCAAACACTGCTCAACCCTGGTGGAGTTTATGATTATTAAGTGCCGGCCGTTCTATCTGCCGAGGGAATATACTGCTATACTGCTCATTTCAGTGTACATTCCCCCATTCAACATCACCAGCAACAGGAACGACGCACTTAATGAACTGTACCAACACATCAGTGAGCAGCAGACAGCACACCCGGATGCTTTTCTCATCATAGCTGGGGATTTCAACCATGCTGACCTTAAGAGTGTGTTTCCAAAAATACACCAGCACATCAACTTTCCAACACGAGGTAATAACATTTTGGACTTTGTTTACACCACACAGAGAGGAGCTTACAAAGCCCTCCCCCACCCCGGAGCCTCAGATCACATCATTGTTATGCTAATGCCTGCATACAGACCGCTCATTAAAGTCGCCAAACCAGTTTACAAACAGATTAAAGTGTGGCCAGAAGGATCATCAGAGATTCTTCAGGACTGCTTCAACACAACTGACTGGGACATGTTTAAACAGGCTGCCACATGCAATAACACCACTGACCTCCAGGAGTACTCAGAGACTGTTAATGCCTACATCAATAAGTGTATTGATGATGTAACGATCACAAAAACTATCACTGTCCGGGCCAACCAGAAGCCATGGATGATGGGGGAGGTCTACAGACTCCTGAAGACACAGAATGCTGCCTTCAGAGCTTGAGATGAGGTGGGCCTGAGAACAGCTAGGGCCAACCTGTCCCGCAGCATCAGAGAGGCTAAGAGAGCACTCCAGGAGGATAGCTCACCAATTCAGCAACAGCAGAGACACTAGGAGCCTGTGGCAGGGGATACAGACCATTACGGACTACAAGCCCCCACCACGGACCTGCGACAACAACATCTCTCTGCTGAACGAGCTGAACACCTTCTTCGCTCGCTTTGAGCAACAAAACAGCACCACTGCACAGAAGACTCCACCTCCTCCCGGCGACCAGGTGATGACTCTGACCCCAGACAGCGTGAGGAGATCCTTCAGCAGGATCAATGCCCGCAAAGCTCCAGGTCCTGACAACATCCCTGGGCGTGTACTGAAAGACTGTGCAGCAGAACTCACAGACATTTTTAACATCTCACTGAGTCAGGCTGTTGTTCCCACATGCTTTAAAACTACCACTATCATCCCAGTCCCGAAGAAGCCATCTCCATCCTGCTTCAATGACTACCGTCCTGTTGCACTTACCCCCGTCCTCATGAAGTGCTTTGAACGGCTAGTCATGCACCACATCAAGTCTGCCCTCCCCCCCTCCCTGGACCCCTTCCAGTTTGCATATCGGTCCAACCGGTCGACCGATGATGCTATCTCCACTGCCGTCCACTCAGCACTCACCCATCTGGAAAAAAAGGACTCTTATGTCAGAATGCTGTTCATAGACTTCAGTTCAGCATTCAACACAATCATCGCTCAACACTTCGCTGTGCAACTGGCTGTTGGACTTTCTGACTGGAAGACCTCAGGCAGTACGGGTCGGCAGCAACACATCCAGCACCATCACACTGAACACTGGGGCCCCCCAAGGATGTGTGCTGAGCCCCCTACTCTTCACTCTACTGACCCATGACTGCACACCGTCACACAGCTCCAACCTCTTCATTAAGTTTGCAGATGACATGACGGTGGTGGGTCTCATTAGCAACAAAGATGAGACAAACTACAGGAGTGCGGTGAGCCGCCTGGCTGGGTGGTGCAGTGACAACAATCTCTCTCTGAATGTGGAGAAGACGAAGGAGATTGTTGTAGACTTCAGGAGAGCACACACTCAGCACGTTCCTCTGACCATCAATGGTGCGAATGTGGAGAGAGTGAGCAGCACCAAGTTCCTGGGTGTGCACATCACAGAGGACCTCTCCTGGACTGAAAACACCGCAGCACTGGCCAAGAAATCACAACAGCGTCTCTACTTCCTCCGCAAACTGAGGAGAGCCAGAGCCCCACCCCCCATATTATATGTCTTTTTTTATAATTCCCTTATTGTATAATTGTATCTACATTTTATATTTGATCTAGTTATTTTTTTAGGCTTTAATGTTAATGTTATCTGTATGCACCGGGGTCTGAGAGTAACGCAATTTCGATTCTCTGTATGTATGTACTGTACATGTGAAAATTGACAATAAAGCAGACTTGAACTTGAACTTGAACTTCTGCATTGCATACACATACTGTATACACACTGCAAACGTGTGAACCTGTATAATGAATAACAAATCTATTTCAACACCTGAGTATAGTGATTATTTTGACTTATGTATGTTCTAGAGATGTTACATCTTTTTGATAAAGCTCTAATTGGTTTTATTTTGGAAATGTTTCAAATTCATCCTAAATGTATTTATGACTGTAAAGCATATGTGTGCATCAAAATTGTGATTAATATCGAAATAGCAAAAATGATTAAAAAAAAATTGTGATGTTTTTTTTTGTCCATCTCACACAGCCCTAGTTCATTCAATAAATACAGTTAACAATCTAGGTTCTGAGTACTTAGTTATTAACCCAACAATACCGGGGTCAGATCTTTTTTTCGTTCTTTTTTTTTGATTGGGCCGCGCAAACATATATGTTTGGTTGTGTGGGCTGCGAGCTGAAAAAGGTTGGGAACCACTGCTGTAGAGTATGTACTATTTTAACGCTCGTTAAGTTAGTACTTATTGAAATTAAGTGCTTAATGGGCTAGGTGCACAAGATGGCGCCGTCGAGCTTCAGCGACGTGAGTGTGCGCATACTTATTTCCGGTCTTGCGATGCTATATTTACTATAGGGAAACGTACATATGAAACTTGGCTAGATGGATAGAATTTTTTTTTTTTTTTATTTAATAGCGAATAGTGGTATATCAAAAACACTAGGAAACATCCTCCCTACATTTTTGCGTACCTCTGTGTGGAAATTCATCAAGATACAACGAGGAGATTGCTTTATTCTTCTGTTGATCATGCGGATCAGCGTCAGCATCAGTCCACATGGATTTCTTCATTCAAACACATTTTCGGAGAGCTGATTTTGTTCTGACTGTTATCTATAAGATCAAAAGGTTTCTGACTGTCAAACGAGACAGACAGATATTTCTGATAAAGTATGTATGTTTTGTTAACTTTATTTGACAGTCTCACAAGGTGAATATTTCATTAAACAAAATATAATAATCAATGTAATACAAAAATTTTCGAGAAATACGTAATTTTTACATTTAAATAATTGGTAACGTAAAAATAAAGTATGTATCTGTATGTACACACCATGAGTTCAATTTTCATTTCATGAACAGTAGGGAACATTAGTGTATTTAATTAATTCACCGGACCCAAACATACACAGTTTCAAATGCACTGGCTCAGTTAACATTTATAGACTAGTAATAATAGCAGTGTAAATCTTATTTGCATTTGAAGTGATATTATAAATCCTGTAAACATATATTGAAGGTAATATTTGGATTTCTCCGGTTCTCTGCACTGGTGTTCAGCACAACAGGAAGTATCAAAGTACACACTCGCAAGACCAGAAATCCAAGATGGCGGAGATATGCAACTTGCCCATTAAAGGGTATGCTGTTTCGAACGCAGCCCAACAAAATCTCATTTTGACATCTTGCGTGGTTCTGTGGGATTTGGACAACTTCAAGTTACGCCTCTTTCATCAAGTTACGCCCCTGTCTTGCAATCTGCAGACAGACCCTTCTCAGATTTCGCGTGCATTTCTCATGTTCTTCACTATCCTCCCCGTCTTTTTTTGACGCTTCTTTTTAAAGATTGAGCCGCAGTACAGACAGGATAGTCTGGTGGTATGGACCATAGGAGCTCAGGGAAGTTAAAACTGTGCCCGTCAGAATCATGCTGATAATGCCGGCAACCCACAGCATTTAACGAGGCTTGAATATCCAAAAGTGCTGAGCACTCATATCTCAACACAGATAAAGCAAACGCTGGAAACAAGCACATTTCTAGCAAAACACAAATTGAAATCCTAGGGAAACGACGGCTAGGCGTGCAACAGCAGGTGCATAAACACACTTATTTTTTTTTATTTTTTTTGTTTACTCCATGTAGTTCTGAGAGCATGAGGTGCATATTTGGATTTTTTCATCAAGGTAAGTGCACAAAGGTCTCTCTCACACCATCTCTCTCTCTCGCTCTCTCTCTCTCTCTCTCTCTCTCTCTCTCACTCACACACACTATAATTTGCAGTTATACTCCATATAACTATAGCCAGAAACTAAGCCTTTTTTGCACAGGCCTACATAAAGGGTTAATGGTCCCACCTAGTGATCAACTGTAAAAATAACAAACGTTACAGTACCTCTTCCGAACAGGGTAAACCACCAACACTCAAGAATCTCACACACACACACACAAACACTATAATTTGCTCTTATTCTCCATATAACTCAATATACAAGCCAGAAACTAAGCCTTTTTTGCACAGGCCTATCTAAAGGGTTATTGGTCCCACCTAGTGATCAACTGTAAAAATAACAAATTTTACCTCTTCCCAAAAGGGAAAACCACAAACAATCAAGAATGCATGATTACATGGTGTCATGGCTTTGCAATAAAAAAAAAAGTCATTATAATGGAAGTAATTTAGGCAAAAACAGCCACCAACAACAAATGAGGGAGAAAAAAATTAAATCTAATGCTGCACAAAAACTAACAATGCATCAAAGCCAACTAATCTTTCACATGCCCAAGACTGTGATAAAAGGTAAAAAAAAAATATCCAGTCCAAAATCAATTTTTATATTGAAAATATGTAATTTTGTGTATTTCCCCAAATCAGTGACATAATTTATGTACTTGGTAATTAAAGAGTTAAAATCTTGGATTTTGTTTTTTTTAAACATTTGGTAGTTTTGATCAGGACTGATTAATAGAGTTATGCAATGTTATTTTTTTATTATTATTTTTTTTTTCATTTTCCCAAAATATGGGTCAAAATAAGATTTGTCACCAAAAATCATTCCATTGATTAGCTCAAACACAGAGAAAGTTGTGGCCAAAATAAGACTCAACTTTACCCCCTAGTGGGCGAAAACGTACCAAACAACACATAAGGGTTAATATCAATGAAAAATAAAGTGATAACAGGATTCCTAAAAAAATAAAACAATTTTAAAACAATAAAATAAATACAGATCTTTCCACTTGCATTTAAACAGGTTTTTCAGTTTGTATATATTCCCCATGGAATTTTGTTCAGAGATGAAGACTAGCGGTTGGGAAATAAACTCAAAATGAAACAACTGCCATGAATCTTTTTTATTTTATTTTTTATTTTTTCATATCAATATTCCATTTTGAGAATCGATACAGTATCGCCAATCAAAATATTGCGATACTCACGTGTATAGATATTTTTTTACACCCCTATTATAAAGAAACATTGCAGTGTGCTTATTAAAATGCCTTCGTTATGCCTGTGCATAATATATCTGATACCACTCTTAAAATATATGTTTATTTTGTTTAGTAAAAAAAAAAAAAAAAAAAACAGAAGTCATTCATTGCATTTTTTTATTATTTTCAATTATTCTTGACAGCAGTTTCAGAAAGTACAGAGAATGTTAAAGGCATAAATAATATATAATGACTATAGTATAATATAGAATATAGTATAATGACTATAAATCAGAAATTGCACTTCTGGCCCATCATACCAAGGAAATAAAAATATATGAATTGCATTCTATGTGTTACAGTATTCAGCCTCTTTACATACTGTATAAAATGAAGTAAACGTAAGCATCTCAGTGGTTGAGATTTTTCTAAATTCAATGTAAATTTAATAGTATGGGTAAATTGGCAGATTTTATAGCACCTTTGATTTACAGTGTGTTGTATTACAAGTACAGTTTGGATCAGATTAAATCTATTTTTTATGTTTTCATCATAAGTTTAAAAAACTTTTTGTTTTCTAAACACACTTATTATACACTATATATTGATTATCTTAAAATCAGTATATATATATATATATATATATATATATATATATATATATATATATATATATATATATATATATATATATTATTTTTTTATTTTATTTTTTTACTATTTCACTTGACTTTTTCTGATGTGCAGATTCCATTTTTTATCTAACAATACATTGAATCAATGCAACCACTAACCCTTGCAATTATAAACTGGTGCAGGACTACTGTTTGTGTGTGGGACACATACTACAGTACTATAACAATGAGACATTATTAAGTAGAAAATGCAGAAACTTGAATGAATTACTTATTTTAAAAACCAATGAGACTTTGAGTGGCTATTTATGACTAAAATATGAGGAAGAATAGGCGGAATCTTTTGAGGAAGCAGGAAGCATTGGAAGACCTGATCGGGGGTCTGTCTTACAACGAGCCAAGGCCTGTTTGTAGTTTATCTTCTCCTTTGTGATGGGGTCAGTCAGCTCTTTTGCATAGTTGATCTCTTCCTGAAGCTCTCTCATCATTGTGCTGTCAATCATCTTAGAGCTGACAGCATCAACAATGTTAACTCTTCCTGCTTTGTTGGGGTTGACCAACCCACCCGTCAGAAATTGTGCCTCCATGTATCTCATGGCATTCTCTTTGGGCATCCACCCTTTCTGTACAGCCTCTCCAAGTGACAGACGTTCTTTGGTCATAGGGTCCTCAACTCCAGTGAAAGCCTTTTGAGCATTTAATAAACGTTGTAGTTGACTGGACTCAATCAGATTTCGATCAGCTGCTTTGTTGACAGAATATCTTATGCTGTTTTTGATGTCCACAATGCCACCAGTGGCTGCCTGTGCTTCAAGCAGTTTTTGGCCAGTGTTGGTGTCAATCATCTTTTGATCCATGGCATTGCGGACATTTAGACATGAATTAGTGTGTATATCATACACACCACAAATAGGGAACTCTTCATTAAGCTGTTGAGTAGCTTGGCTGGTAACTGGGGTGTATGAACGAGATTTTGTTTCACCAGCCACAAGAAGAGCAAACTCTGAGATTGGCATTTTGCCATCCTTGTACTGTTGTAGTTGGTATTTAGTTACCCTGCCTTCTTTTAGTGCATTATTGATGGAGTACTGCTTGCCACTCTTCCGATCTTGCAAGACAGATATCTCACCATCAGGTCCCATTTTGGTGATTTCTTCCCAGTCACACTCTAGTTCCTGTAATTGTATGTACTTGCTGCGATCAATGAAGCCTTGCATGTAGGCATCATATGGTGACATGTCTTTACCAGTGTTAGGGTCCAAGATGCTGATCTTTGTTGACACATTGACTTCTTTAGTGTGAGTTTCGGAGGAATCCTCCTTCCTCAAACTGTTCTTTAGCTCCCTGATTATGTTATCTCGCTTATGAATTGTGTCCTTCTCATCCAGGATCTCCCTTTCCAGCCTTTGAACGTCTGATTCCATTTTAATGCTTCTTTGCCTGTTCATTTGATTTCTTTCACTCATCAGTCTAGACTGCTGTTGGAATGAAATGCTGATGTTTTGTCTTTCAGATTCCAAAGTTCTCAGCTCTCTCTGGAGATTTTCTTTTTCTCTTTGCAGCTTATCCTGATCATGAATCAAGTTGGTCTCCTCCAGAGACGTGGTAGTTCTTTTGCTTGCTTGGCGCTGCAGTTTCTCATCTAGACGGTGGATTTCATCTTCAAGGTCTCGTCTGGCATTTTTCTTCTGAATTAATTGTTGTCTAAGGTGAGACAGTTCTGCTTCCACAGCCTGATCTTTCTCTACACGAACAACGTCTTTATAGATGGTCTTCTCAACCGACTTCTCTCGCTGCAAGATTTCAATTTCCAGTGTCAATTTCCTGATGTCTCTCTCTAAACGCATAATGTCACTGCTCTCCTTATCCATATCTGTTCGAAGACCATTGGTCAGTTTATCTAGTTTTGGATCCCTTTCAACTTTCAGAACTTCCTCTATGACTATGTTCTCTTCAATAGGAGGTGGGGCAGTTTCTAGCTCATGGATTCTGGATTTAATTTGTCTCAGCTCAGTTTCAACCTGGATCTTCCGTTGCCTTTCATCACTGCTCCTGATGGCAATCTCCTTGTCCTCTATAAGTGCTCTCATCTGCTGCACCTCTAGCTCCAATTTTCTCCGATTCTTCACTTCTTCATCTAGACTCCTACCTAGTCTATCATGATCAAGGATCTGCCTTGGGTCCTTTTGTAGACGCACCACCTCTTGCACTAGTACTTTTTCCTCTGGTTTTTGTCTCTCAAGCTGGATATATTTATTCTGAAGATCAAACACCATTTCCTCTATAGTTCTGCGCCTCTGAGTTTCCTCACGGACTTCTCTCCTGAGACGATCTGCCTCCTTCTCCAGAAGTGGGTCATCAACATACTTAGTAACATCCTTAGTAACAATCTTGGTCTCCACTTTTGACTTTTCAGCCTTCCATTCATCCCTGTCTTTTCTAAGACGGATAAGATCATCCTGCAACGTACTGTAGGTTTTTTGTAGGGAATATACTTGATCAGACAGCCTCTGTATTTCTCTTACATTCTCTGGACTTCTTTCCTCTTTTACAACCTCCTGAACTACTTCCTTATACTCAATTTTGGGTTTCTGTGCATAAAGTATTTCAAGCTCTGTTCTGACATGGCTAATTTGTCTCTCAAAGTCTGAGGACTGTCTACTATTGTCTTGAAGCTCCCTTCTCAAGCGTTGCATCTCTGCCTCTGTCTCAGGGGCCACCCTAAAGTTCTCATTTATGATTTCTTTGACTTCCACTTTGGGTTTTAACTGTTGTATCTGGACATGGTGTGACTGAAGGTTGCTAAGCTCAGCCATGAGACTTCTGTTCTCATTTCTCACTTTTTCTATTGTAGTCAGAAGATCCTTAGACTCACTTATGAGTCCTGGGTCCTGCTCAACCCTTTTCACCTCCTTGGTGACAACTTTTGGCTCTAAAGTTGGGATGAGCCTCTCTAGAGAATTGATCTGGCTCCTGGTTTGGGAGATTTCACTTTTTAGTGAGTTGCTCCTCTCACCTTCATCTGAGATAGCCATCTCAAATGTCCTAACTGCCTTCAACATTTCTGGATCTTTTTCCAGTCTTAATACTTCCTTTTGCACCACCTTCTCTTTTATGTTTTGCTTTTTTTGCTCCAAAATTGTCATCTCTGTTTGCAGGTAAGTTTTCTCTTGATCTTTAACTTTAAGTTCACTTCTCAATTTGCTTATGTTTTCTCTAATTTTTGATGCTTCTAAATCCAACTGAGGGTCTTTCTCTACCTCTGTCACTTCTCTTGTTACTAATTTGGGCTTGGTGTTCTTAAGTTCACTTTCCAGGCTAGTGATCTTTCTTGTCAGTACCTCAATCTCACTCTGTGTTTTGGTGCATTTCAGCGCTTCTTCATGAATTTTCTTTTGAAAGTCCTCCACACTGGCTTCAAGTTTAGGGTCACGGTAATACTGCAGAATCTCCTTCTCCTCCACTCGTTCCACACCTCTTCGATTCTTCAGAGATAAATATCTGTTCTTTATGGTGCTCAGGCTATTCTCTGCATTGGTACGTTTTGCCATTTCCTCCTTTAATTCTTTCTGGAGAACTTCAGTGTCCTCAGCTGATTTTTGCTGCATCTGTTGTTGTTGTACAGCATTTACTTTTACCACATTCTGTGTAAATGGAGGAAAGACCAGTTAATATTTCAAAGGTGATTAGTTTGAACACTTACATGGATTTTACTTTTCATAACATAGATAGTGGATTTTCATCATGGTGCAAATTATCCCTTCTGATCTACAAAAAACTACATAAAACGTTGAGCACCTCAGCCATAATGGATTTTGCTAAGTTCATCTGGTTGAGTAATTGTTCACTCTCAGCAGCTGTCTCAGCATAATGGTTTGTAAGATCCTTCTCCTGTAGTACAACAAAATAAAGAATTAAGTATTTAATTGATATTAGTAAGTTTATGTAATGTTTTACATTTCAGATATCTCACCTGTTTTGCAACAGAGCTAGCTAGGGTGGAGGTGTGATTTCTTTTAGAATCTGTCGGAGGTATGTCATCAAGAGTAGCTTTGTACTTAACACAATTCATCTCATATTCCTGTCCAAAATAAATATCATATACAATTTCATAACACCATTTAAACAACAAAAAAATTACATTTAATTATTTTCATAATTTTATTATGACAGTGTTTTAGTGCAGTGTTAAATAAAAAATAAATCTAAATTTATGAAACTAAATTCATAATACTTTGAGAATAATTTCAAAATTAGAATAAAGTTGTAGCAATATCAGATTACAGTTGTTATATTCTGAAAAATCTAAATTCAGATTAAAGTCAAAATAACAAGAATAAATTTATAGCAATGTGAGATTATCATAAAACTTTGAGAATAAATTTATTAATTTGAAAATTCTACCTACACTGCAAAAAAACATCTGGTGTAACCCAACCTTTCATTCATCACATGTTTTTAACATTAGAAACAGACTTTTTTTTGGAATTTTCACATTAACCCCTTACCAGTCACCCCCCATTTTTTAGCATGGAGACAGAAATGACATACCCAAAATAAAAAGGTTTCTGCTCATGATTCTTTGACAAGATACATAATCAACATTTGTTCACAAAGCTGATGTTTACTGGTCAGAAATCAGAATTACTCAGACTGTTATGATAATAAGAGATATATATATATAAGCTCAAACATAAAAACTAAAATATATGTAATAAATGTATTTAAAAAATGTTGATGTAAGATATGAGTTTAGAAATGAGTTAGACTTTTTTTTTCAAGCCATATATACTTAATTAACAAAAACTGAATTTATTCTTGTAATTCTGACTTTATTCTCGAAATACTATGACTTTAATATCATAATGCTAGAACTTTATTCTCAAAATATTACCACTTTAATCTCATATCACCACGTCTTTATTCTTGTAATTTCTTGTAAAATCTCTTAATCTTAGATTTGTTTTTTTGCACAGCAATAAAATGCTATCATAGTTTTA
Organism: Carassius gibelio; assembly: GCF_023724105.1. NCBI lineage: Eukaryota > Metazoa > Chordata > Actinopteri > Cypriniformes > Cyprinidae > Carassius > Carassius gibelio. Next base: position 11,803,741 of record NC_068376.1, read on the forward strand.
TACCCCCATGTAAGTAAAACTTTATATGTAATTCTGGATAATTACTGTATAATATACTGTAGCACAATTATTTAACTTACTTTGAGAACATTCTGGAGATCCTTGGAGAGATCAACCACCCTGTCCATGTCATCGCCTTTCCTCTGTATATCCTCTATCACCCTCTTTTAAGTAAAAGATAACCACATTGAGAGTTGTACTGTTTTATTCTATCATTTACAGTATTTTATATAATCTGATATAGTCTACAAAACTAACCTTCTGAGAGTTCTGCTTTGCATTGATTTGAGTCAAATCATCTGTGGGGTTTATCTTGTTGTCAGGTAGATTGTGCAAGAAGGAGCTCAGTGATTGGCTCACATTCTGGAAGTCCTGGTGTTTTGTGTTAGTTTCTTGCAAAAACCTCTCCCTGTGGAAATATAAAGACATACTGTATTTAAGATATTATTATAGCTAACAACATAAAAAAAACACATTTAGATGTAAATATATATATATATATATATATATATATATATATATATATATATAAACGCCTTTTTAGATTTTATTTTTAGAGTGAGCAGAACTTACCTTTCATTCAGCTGGTTGCTCACATTGGCATATCGGCTTTGAAGATTCTTCACTTCTGCTGCCTGTCTGCGTATATCAGGACAGTATTCCTGGTAACCCTGCTGAAGTGAACTGCATATCTTTTTAAGTGCCTCTAGGTCCTCGCTAAGCTTTTGCATCTCACTTTGAGCTCCAACAACATCTTTTCTCATACCCTGGATGAAAGACAGGATATTTTGTTATTATGCATAAGATTCCAGCATTTGTTATGTGCAGTGGCATTATTTGAGGTGCAGTTTCCAATACACAGGTCCCAAATATTATTTATATATGTGTGTGTGTGTGTGCATGTTTTTGTGACATATCAGGACACAACTTTGTATAATGACATGGGTATGACACAGGTATTACAAGGAGAGGGTGACTTATGAGGATATAACCCCTGTCCCCATTTTTCTAAATGCTTATAAACCATACAGAATGAGATTTTTTTTTTTTTTTTTTTTTTTTTTTGAGAAAGTGAAAATGGACAAAGTTTCCTGTCAGGGTTAGGTGTAGAGTTGGTATAGGGCCACAGAATATACAATTTGTAAAGTATAAAAACCATTATGGAATGTCCCCACTTTTCACAAAAACAAACGTGTGTGTGTGTCTGTGTAAGAAAATCTAAATATTTTAATGTCAGAGCTGTGGTTCTGTAGCCCAGGTAAATGATTCCCCTAAAAAAGGAAGAGATGAAGTATTGACGGGAATGCATTCTACAAAATTAAGAATGAAGTATGTCTTTACCTGAATCTCCTGTGTACGGATTTGAATGGCACTAGGTTTGTCTGGGATTGCACCATCATCACTGAGCTGTTTCTCAAATCCTGAGACAGTGTTGTCCATCTTTCTCAGCTGTCTCTCCAATACCATAGAAGCATTTGCTCTAATTTTAAAAAGAGGCAACAGAGTTGCAATATCTAGAATTCTATAATTTCCCATATTAATACATTTATAATAATACATACTTCTTTCTGTAGAGATCAATGAGAGCAGCTAGACTGTCTTGCTTGTTTTTGGCATCACTGAGTTTTTGAGGTAGAGTGGAAGAGGTTGGCCCATTAGAGTCCTTTGAAAGTAGAGGTTCCAGGTCCCTTTGGGCTGCAGCCCTCTGTTTTTCCAACTGCTGGAGAGCTGCAGTTGTTTTCTGTTTAGACAATAATCATTTTAAATAAGCAGAGTATTGTTTACATGGTGTTCTTGATCCACTGACAACTTTTTTTAAAAGCCATTGCTTTAGAGCAGTGATTCTCAACTCCCAACACTGCACATTTTGAATGTCTGCTTTGTCTGAAACATCCATTTCAGGTCTTTGAGTCTCTAGTAATGAGCTGATGACCTGAATCAAATGTGTTTGATTGAACATGGTTGAGAACCACTGCTTTAGAGATTATGGTTGTTGACAGCTATTAAACCTTATATCGGTTTTATCACAGAACATAAATTTTAACCAACATCATTCGGTTATCAACAGTCAGTAACATATTTGACAATCAGTAAAATTAAGTAGCTAATTCTGGCACTTTGTTCTATGTGACAGTATAAACCTAGAGCCAAGGCAGTTTACCTCTAGTTGGAGGTAAAGCATGTCTCACCTCTTGCTCGTTCAGACGTTTAGCAAGGTCTGTGGCAGGGTCCATGCGGTTCAGTGGGGCTCTTAGACTGCTCAGTGTGTCCATCTCAACTTGAGCTAGATCTTTATCCATTTGGTTTAGGCGGCTAGCTAGCTCTACAGCTTTGGTGTTCTCCTCAGCTCTTGGAGCAGGAACTACAAATATATGAAAAAAAATACTTATTTATTATCTTAAAGGTAGTTCAATACTTATTTGTGTCAAGCACAGTACATTCTGTGATCACCTTTTTTATGGGCTACTGTGTATTTCAAAATAACCAGAATTTATAACTCTGTGATCTGACCCTAGCAAGAAAAACACACTTTTAATAGTTCTTTTTGGATTAGCAAATTCAAGTATTATAATTTTTTTCCCTGTATATTATTTATTTTGCCATATTTTACATCATCATCAGAACTGGGTTGTGTTTCCAACAAACAATTCCAAACAGCATTGCGAAGTTGTGTGGTTGGAACTACGGCTTTAAGCATGTGATTAGAAGCATATTTTCCTTTTAGCGTGATAAATAGATCATGCTTTTGAATCTATGTATGTATAGATTCCCAAAGAAGTTCAAAATCACTCTCACAGACCTTTTCCTGGACTGTGGCCAGCTGGTGGAATGACCTCCCAATCTCAATTCAGTCTTTACTCATTTTCAACAAACATCTAAAGACTCATCTTTTTCACCTGCATTTAACCAACTAAAACTAGCACTCTTCCTTTTCTTGTCTTTTCATTAAAAAAAAACAACAACAAAAAAAACATGGCTATATGTTCTATACTAGACTAACTGAGACTTGTCATGGCGCTTGTATACTGTTGTTGTTCTCTTGTTGACCTGACTTCTTCTATTGTTCTCACTTGTAAGTCGCTTTGGATAAAAGCGTCTGCTAAATGATTAAATATATATATATATATATATATATATATATATATATATATATATATATATATATATATATAGATATATATATATATATATATATATATATACATACACACACACACACACACACAGTTAAGGGTGTTGAAATTAATCGTTGCAGTAATAGACCTTAATCGATTATAGCCTATGACACCTTTCGCATATACGCGTTTCAGTCATGCGAGTTTAAAATGGCAGGAGGCAAAACACCTACAAATTTTAAATCTGAGATCTGGGCACATTTTGGTTTTTATAACTGGACAGGACACATGCGGTGTGTAAAACCTGTCAAGCTGAAATAAAAAATGTTGGGAATACAACTAATTTAAGAAATCGTGTTCAACGTTTTCACCCTGAGATGCTGATGGCAGCTGGTCCAAAGGCCGACCCAGCTCAGACAGCGATAGTTCAAACAATATCAACTCTGCTGCACAACTCGGAGAAAGGGAAGAAAATAACCAGATCAGATCTGTATTTATTAGTTCTAAATGCTCTGTTGTCTGTTGTGGAAGTACATTCAGGAAGTGCCCAGTGCTGTTATTTTATATTTATTTGATTTTATGTTGTATATCAGAGCTGTGCAGAACCGAGGTTGCAAAGAATGCATCGTGATGCATCGTGAAATCGAATTGAATCGAATCGTTGACATGATAATCATAATCAAATTGAATCGTGAAACCAGTGTCAATTCACACCCCTACACAGTACATTTTGTTGTACTTCTTTTAGTTTGTAAAAAAAAAAAAAAGGAAGTGTGATCTCAATCCCGGAGTATAGCAAATGGGAGAACACGTGATTGAATCAAACATCTGAAAACAAAGCAAAGCAACAGAGAACAAAATACCCAAGTAGTCCTTATGCCATGATCATTATTTACAGCAATGATCTGACATTAATTTGATTTATGCTTGCATGGAATATTTGAAAATGTACCACCTGAGTGTATTTTAGGTTTTCTGTCTTAAGTTAAAATGGTTTATATAATGTAAATTTTATGGATGATACTGAACCTTTTTGCCATGTAAATAGCCATGATGCTAACATGGCTTAAAAAACTTAATAAACAAACAAACATTAATTGGATTTCAACTTAATTAACCTAAGTTTGAGTTAATTTGGCACAAAAAGTAGCAAAACACTGTAACAACTTTCTTGTCAAGGATGATAACAATAAAGTTTCATTAAATTATTTCCATCGTGGTCCTTGCTTTTAAATGAAAAAAAAAAAAAAAAACACCCACACCCCAAAAAAATTGCAAACAGATCAAACAATTCCTTATACATTTAAATCATTTTATCTAAAAACAGTCCCTTCACCCTTAATCTAAAACCCTCACAATCTGATAATCTGATAATATTGATATCAGCATATGAGGCAGCATATTCCATTATTTTGTGCCTGAATATTTAAACAATCTAAGACCATAGAGTGTTCTATAACTACTATAAATTAATATCCATAAAGCAAAAGTGTTACGAAAACTACCTCCTAATCAGAGGTTAAAAAAAATTTTGTTTGCTAGGTGAGTATTTTCATCTACTGTAGTGTAAATCATAGATACTGTATGTATAGGTACTGTAGATGCCTCATTCTACAAGTTCCAAGCACCTAGATGCGTCCCCCTATCTTGCAATGGTCAATTTGCCGTAATTCACCATAATAATCAATGAATATTTGAAGATGCCACACTCCTGTACAGCCAATGGTTGTAAAAAATGCCGGGATTTAAATTCCAGAGGAAACAGGATAACCTTTTACAGGTCAGAATGAAATCAAGTTGATCCTTCCAACTGACGGTGGACAGATTAGATATATCAGCCAATAGAAACAGTAGCTAATGAGGCATCTATGTATTCATATCTATGGTGTGAATAGCTTTGTTTGCGTCCATTTTTATTTTTATTTTTTCAGAATCTTCACAGCACTGAACAGTTTGGTGTAGAAAGGCCTTAGAGAGCTCTTAAATTACCTGGAGCCTGTGAAACAGAGGCCTTTGATGGTTGATTGTTCAGCGAAGTTCTCAAAGCAGCCCGTCTTTTCTTTAGATCTTCCAACTCTTTGCCCAGCCTGCTCATACAAGCACAAATTATTGTTAGTTATTTATATCTCTGAAGACCTTCTTTGGAGTATTTTTTATACTTACAGGTCAACTTTCTTGATGGCATCAGGATCAGGTGGAGGAATCATAAAGCAAACTCCAGGAAATGTTTTGATTGTCCCATCATTGGACTGAACCTCCCAGTTGTCATTGTCTGTGTTGGACTTCAAATTAAAAAGCTCTCCTCTGTTCAGTGAAGCCTGAGAAGAATTCCATTGATTAACAAATGAATAGAAGAATATACAATTAGGAACTTTCCATGCTACATTTATTAATAAAAAAATATTGAATATAATTTATATTTCTAGAGATTCTAACCTTGGGAGATTTCCAGTCACACAGAGACTCAACCGTGGTAGTTTTGCTCGGAGGAGTGCGACGAAGCTTTAGTGGTGTGATAGAGGTGCTTCGCTTTCTCAGGTCAGCCAATAGCTGCTCGTTGCGCTGTAGAGGCCTTTCCTCTGCCTGCAGACACACAGAATACACAATATTGACACATACAGAGTTGTATTCATTTTTATATACTATGGCTTGGTACTGGAAAGTTGACATGCACTATATGTGTGTGTGTGTGTGTGTATTTAATAGTTTAAAATGTGATTTCACCTCAAGCTGCATCTGAATTTCAGTGCTGGTTTTGCCATTGAGTGCTTTGGCATCAACAGTGGAGCCTAGCTTAGATAAAGCCTCAGACAAGGTATCTGCATCCAGTTGGTACTGTTGAAAAGAACGCAAACTTGATTATGCTTTACAAATTAACAAAATATTTAGAATTAAATGTGTTTAGCCCTGCCTACCCTTTTGTACTCCTCTAAATTGTCCAGATGTGTTTCCTGACAGATGCATAGATTCAGAAACTTTTGCCATTCATTCCTCACATTGTCTCTCTGGGCCTAGACACACAAACAATACATCAGAGGTCAGATTTTAATATGCTAATGTTGTGGCACACTGAATACAATATTTAATATTTAAAACATTATTTAAATAATTTTAATTAGTCAACTCAAATTTGCCATGTCAACAGAATAAAACTACAAATCCAATATAATAGACAATATGGCTGGATTTAGCTCACTAATGAAAGTATTACATAATAAAGCTACCTGAACAGTACTGGCAGCAGGATGTTTCAGCTCAATCAGTCGGTCTCCATCGTCCTGTAATTTGTTGACCTCACTTTCGTGGGACAGGAGACTGTTATTCTTGAAGTTCTGCAAAAGACAAGAGACAAGATGTCTAATACAATGTTTTCTTTAAAATGTGCTGTTGCCACTTTTGTAGTTAACCAAAAAATGAGAAAAACCTCACATTATTGCTTGCCTTATGATCTTGTTTATTCTCATTGCTGTCATTATGTTAGAGGTTTATATCTTTAGTAAATCCTGACACTAGATTTAATGCCAAAAGCTAAGAGCTACAAATACAGCAAAAACTTTAAGTTGTCATCGACTCAATCGTGTAGCATGAAGAAAGCAAAATTTAAATAATTTGTGTGATACTTAAAGCATGGTACTGCTGGCTTAATTTTGTGCTGTCAGTGGCTCATATGGATAGTGGTAGTACAAATGGTTTGCCAGAGCTGCACTCCTCCATTGGCCTATGCAACTTAACTCTTATGTTTTAATAGTATTTATAGCTCCTAACTTAAAACAGGTTATGTGACTATGAGGAATGATTGTCAAAAAATGTAAATTTGTATGCAGGAGAGATGTACTTCATTTTATATACCTCTCTTGGTTCTGCTCACATGTCAGCAATTACCCTCCATGTGCCAGTTTTAGGTTAACACCCCTTCGCTAATGTGTTTAGAAATACACCATTTTACTGCATATTTCAAAATGGTTGACACCCCAAAATTGTAGACATGGGAAAACTGAGACACAGCTGCAACAATATATAGCCTTATGGAATGGTAAATATAATTCTTTAATAATAAATATAATATTAATAATTAAATAAAATATTTGTTTTTGAAAAAAATAATAATAATAATAATTATAGCTCCCCTGACTATTTACTATGACTGACTATGATCAAACCAAAGCACCCCATTTTTGAGAAACCTTGTTTTATATCTGTTGTTTTCTATCAGTCCACTCCATTGTACAGATAATGTGAACAGTTCAAAACCTAGCTCACCTCGTACTGTCTGCGGATATCAGCATGGTCAACAGTTTGATCACTCCAGTCCTGTTTAAGGATCTTGTTCTGCTCCTCCCTCATGTATGCCACCTCCTTTTCACAGTCCTGCATGTAGTCGTACAGGCTGTTGAGATAGTGACGTCTCCATTTTGAGTTATCCTGTGAAAAAGTAAAAATGCTAAATTATATATATATATATATTTTTTTTCTCTTTCTGTTCTAATTAAAATTCACTTTACATTCCTGGTACCAACAGCTGTTGTATTTCTTACAATTTAAAGAGGCATGACAAGTTGACTTGTAAATGTGAATGTTTTCTTACCAGTAGGTTAGCATATTGCTTCTTAATGGCATCATATTCCTCCTGGAATGACATGGGGGATTTTAAGTTTTGTGAGAAAAAAAATGGTTAATGAATATGCATGGTATTGTTATTGTGGTCACTTCTAAATACTGTAAATAATTACATATTACAAATTATTAATAATTTAGAATGCATTTTAAGAATACTTTTCCCATTAACTGGGAAAAATATATGTGCACTGATGTAAACAAGCAGGCATGAGAAGCACATGGGGGAACACCTGAGAGACGCTGATTGAAAACACAGAAAATTAAGCCTTTACTCTAGAAACCCCATAAACTTTCTTAAACGTATTTAAATAGCCAAGTTTGTGGATTTGCTATTATGTTCATCACAGCGCCAAATACTTACATAAATACATTTTAATCTGGGCTACAACATGCTTTAGATTTAGTTTGAAAGTGTTTTTATTCTTTATTGTTCGTTCACACTTTACATTAGGGCTTCCTAAGTTAACATTAGTTAATTCATTAGTTAACAAACTGCCAATGAAAAATTCTTCTGAACATTCATCACTCTTAGGTATTCCGATATTTAATAACACATTGTTAAAATCGAAAGTTGCTGTGTTATTTAATGAGATAACATGAACTAAGATTTGTATTTTTTAACAAAGGTTAATAACTTGCTCATTGTGAATGTTAATTAACTAAGGTTAACTATGAGGTCTTATTGTAAAGTGGTACCTATTGGTCTTTATAGTTCTTTTACACTTTAATCTGTGTAAAAATTTTAACTTTATATATTTTGATGTATTGCTTTATTGTATTTAAATGTTAAATTATTTTGTTATAAGAGAAAAGTTATTAAACCTAAACTAAACTAAATTTCAATACTGTGATAAAAACATTAACAATTAACCGCAACATGAAAATTGGATACCGGCATATCCATACTCTCTCTCGTGTTTTTCTCGTAAGATACTTTCATTTTCCAAACATAAATGAAGAATATTTTAATGAAATCTGAGAGACTATAATGAAAATAAGTCATGAACATCAACAAACCAACATTTTGATGTTTCAAAGTGTGTGGAAATTAATGTAAATATGTCAGTAAAAGCCTAAAATAAATCTATTCATCATACAACTCAATCTTATAAATCATATAAAGTGTGTCTCTCAAGAAGGTTTGGATTAAACCACTTTGTTCAGATGTATTACTTTTACAATGTCATCATGACCTTTTTCAAAGTTGTGGTTTTATGCATAGCAATGTCTCAGGTTTCATCACGAATATCTTCAGTTGTGTTTTGAAGATTTAGAATTGAAACGTTAGAATGACATGTGGTGTGTTATTGATATTGATCAGCAAAAGCTGATCATGAGAAATTTAAGTCTTAGTAACACACATACAAAAAAGTGCCAATTAAACAGGATTTTTTTTAAGCTCACCTGGGAGCTGGTTGATCCAGGGGATAGCTGGTTGTTGTAAGACTCAATCTCCTTATGAAGGATGTTATGAGCTGCAGTCTGCTTCTTCAGGTCAGCCAGAGTGGGGCCATACTCCTCTTTGCTTGCCTCTTTCTGTAATATTCCAAATTATTCAGAAATACTAGTTAATCAAGACACACACAAATACTTTTGCAGCAATAAATAGTGTACATGGGAAACCAGGGAGGGAATGCTGCAACACTTTACTTTTTTATTTTATTCAGACTGAGATTTTTTTTTTTTTTTTTAAATCTGCTATAAATTAAAGCTGTTTTAAAATATACAGCTTACATCCTGTTCAAACTGGTACCTTTACTGTTCAAAGTTTATTGTTGTTACAACCTGATACCAGTTGTAACAATAATGCAAAACATGGACATCAGTTTAACGTCTGTATTAATTTAATATGGAGATCATCCACTTCATGTATTTTCACTAATTTAATTACTAAAGATGCATTCGAAAACTGCTGAAGAGCAGTCAACTCAGCTAAGCGTAGATGGATACTGGTTGTTCATTTTAAAGTTGTATGTTATTTTTGAAACTGAATTTGCATACATACACTAATTTTCAGTCTCCACTTTATACAAATTCAGTTCAGGTTGCAAAAGCTGAAAACCGATGTTGTGTTCTGCATTTGTTTATCATCAGCTCAAAATAAAAGTTGGATGAATCAGCACTGGTGTAAAAAAATTGCATACACTAATCTTCAGTCTGCATTGTATTTTTTTTGCTGAGACCTATTTAAATGGGCAATTGTAAACAGAATGAGCAAACCCACTCTTATAGCAGTCTGATCACTCAAGATGCATGAAGTTACTAAGTGTACCCCATGATACTTATTTTTTTCAATCTTTGGGTTCAAATTAAACCAAATTATCACCCAGAGATGTAATTTTGATTTAATCTCGATTTAATCAGCATAAGGGTTTTGATTATTAGTACAAAGGTACCCCATGATACTTATTTTTTTCAATCTTTGGGTTCAAATTAAACCAAATTATCACCCAGAGATGTAATTTTGATTTAATCTCGATTTAATCAGCATAAGGGTTTTGATTATTAGTACAAAGGTAAATGATTATTGATTAATGATGTTTTTTTTTCTCTTTATGTGCACATTAATGTGGTTTCTGACCTGTTTTTGGTTCAGCACCAGAGCCCAGTTAATTCTTGGCTGTAGTCCAACCTCATTCAGTTGCTCATACAGCTCTCGGTAAAGGGTACAGTCTTTCAGCCAGCGCTCATGAAGACGACTAACACTGATTAGTGGGGAAAAATAAATTATTATAATTTATGAAGCTTGTGGAAATTATTACAATTATTTTTCTATATATAAATATTATATAGATGAGAGAAAATACACTGTGCAACCCTGTTAGCTCAGTTACGATGTGACAGAGCAACAGTCATGAACAACAGGGTGTAAATAATGCCTTTTGTGCCACTCACTCATTCTCTATTTCTCCAGCCTGAGGGTGTTTCATTTTCTTGGCCTTGTCCATATCCAGGAACAGATCTTTAAGAAGCCCCTCTGCCTGGCCTAAGAGGTCTGCTGTTTCCTTCTGATGTTGTAATTTCCTGTTATTTTTCTCATTGTCAGCATCCTGAGCAAAGGGCAGGGTTATTTATATTTACGTTGCATTTACTAACACACACACACACACACACGCACACACACACACACACACACACACACACACACACACACACACACACACACACACACACATATATATATATATATTATAAACAAAATAGAATGTGTTGTCTTACAATGAGTAGCAGCTCCTCTGCATGCAGTACATCTTTCTCAACAGTGTCTGCATTCTTCTGCATACGTGCAATCAGCAAGGCCAGGTTACGCACCTGCGATCTGCAGTTCAAAATGAAAAGATAGAATGACAATGTGTAAAAAATACTCAAATGCAAAATTAAGAAATAAAATGTTGCATTTAACATTAGGAAATATGTTTTGAGCATTAAATCACTCAGGATAATTACACTTATCAGTAGGATTTACTGTAAATGAAACCTATTCATTTTTTTTTTACTTTGATAAGTACGGTTTTGATTAGAGACTGTAACAGTGAGAATGACAGAGAACATTTTTCTTTGGCTCATGATGTCAAAAGAGAATGGTCAGCATAACTGTTTCAGGCATATAAAAGGAAGTCATCTGGCATTGTTTCAAGGCGGTCTAAGAAACTTAACTTTTCAACCAAGGATTCATGTAACTTCAAAGGGTCCTAACATACGTGAGGGGGGCCGTAGATAAATGAAATAACACTTAATTTCTGCCAATATTGTCGGCTTGATTGCCATTGGAAGAGAACTGAACTGAGCTGGACAATGACATCACTAAATCAATGATAAACTGACTTTAACTGAAAAATTGACTATTTACTATTGTCCTCTTGCTTAATCGTCACAGTATTATCCTGTTTAACACTGCAAAGCTGCTTTGACACAATCCATTGTATAAAGCACTATATAAATATAGGTGATTTGATGACATAATACAAGTTAAATACATCGTAACTATGAACTACTCATCTGTTAAGCGTAGAGCTGGGTATCAATTATTATTATATATATATATATATAAAATAATAATAGGGTCCTTTTTTAAACAATAGTAGGGCCAAATAAAATGTTCTTCTTCATTTTTCTGGTAATCAGATGAGGGCATAAACAATTTAATTCATCCTAATCAAATGAAAAAGCCTTTTATTTTTGGCAAACAAAGTGCTGCACAACAGAGGTTTACTGTTCAAATTAAAAAGAAAACAAATGTGATTAATCTTTTTAAAATAAATAATTATTCATATTTATTAGTAGTAGTAGTATTAGTAGCAGCAGCAGCATTGTTGTTACACTGAGTCTGTTGTAACATTGCGCAAGGTAAATAAGGGTGACATCTAGTGGAGAAGACTGGGAAAAATTATATATATATATATATATATATATATATATATATATATATTTTTTATATTTTTCCCAGCTCTAGCGGTATATCATGTAAGGATGTAAATATTCCTTAATGAATGTTAATTATTAATGAAGGCAATCTTTTTATATTGTGGATCCCCGAATTGGCTAAGAATCTGGGTGTGTCTAGAAACTCTAGAATTATGTAGTTTTTTTCTGTTCTTTATCATTCTGTTACCTTCAGTCTTTTTCTTCCTCCCTGAAAAAAATATCGGAAATATTTCACAGGGTAAAACCCATTTTAAAAACATATTCCTATACCGGTTAAATGGACTTGGAATTACTCATTAGTCATTATCCCAGTTTATTTAACCACCACCCCAATTTATAAGATAGTTGGTGGATATTGGTTATATCCATTCATTTAAGATGCTTTATTACATAATGAAAGAAAATATCTTACTCCGATTAGTGAAACCAAATTTTGTGTGACATTCATCGGAATGAAAACTAGTTCCACGCTGTCAAACAGATAAAATTGTAAAACATTCCCAGCTTCATGCCATGCTAGTCTAGAGAGTTTCATCATTGTTCTTTTCTAAGAATGCAAACAATGTCACACCATCCTCTACACACTCGTACTCTCAACACCTCTTCACCCTCCCATACATTCACTTTTTTAGACAAGCTTCTAAGACAGAGACCATGCCCCTGCAATCATGTTAATGTGTATAGAACAGACTGACCAAGAGAAACCTATTTGTGACTATTTTTTCATGTATTCATACAGCATCAGTTGTTTTTATTGTTCTAAAGCAACACAGGATGACAATGACCTCATATTGTAACAAATCCTAATTTAATAAAAATCTAAGTCATAGGTAAAAACGAAAATTAAGACACTTAAGGCAAATCATGAAAGTCTGAAGTCAACTGTCATCTAAACATTGGTTTAGTCAATTAAATCAACCTGTCTACACAGAAGCATCAGAAGATCACTGCTGACATCGTCAGCACTGAAACTTCTGACACTCTTAGATGAGTCCTGAAAAATTCATACATTGTTTTGTTTCATTACATGGGTCAGAAAATTCCATAATGGGTCAGATAAGGATCAGATAAGGGAGACATCCACAATGTTTACTGCTGGGGTGCCTCTAGGATTTTAAAGTAGGGAAACACGTAATAATAATTCATTACATGTATATAGCACTTTTCTAAGCACTCAAAGCACTTTAAATTGTGAGGGGGGAAAAACATAGCACAAACATAGCAATTACTAAAAAGTAATAGTTTTTCTGAACTGCTCTAATATCTAATTTGTTTGTTTCTGTTATATTACAGAACTTATCAAATATGTGTTACTTTATGCTTTCTATAACATTTTACTTGAACTATATTGTGTTTGTCTTTGAATTGTCTGCTTGCATGCCGAAACAATGGACCAACACCCAGCCTAGTGGAGGAACAAGAGCGTCAGCCCTTACAGGAACTGAGCTTAGGCAGCCAGGACACTCCTTTCACTGTTTCTATCTATCTTTTTTTTTTTTTTTTTTTTTTTATCTGATTTATTGGAAGACCCTGATTACTGTATGTTTGCACAACATGTTAACGCCTTTATTTAACTGTTCAGTTGTATGTACATTACACATGCATTAATCAGATTTGACTAGTGGTGACTTTAAATGTAACATCTGACCTCTATATCCAACAATTCTGATATCTAACAACATGTTTGCAGATGATCAACAGGAAAGTCAGTTTGTCTGGCTGGCTTTGTTACAAATTAAGCTCTTGAACTGATCCCAGTTCTGCTGATACTGTACTGCAATGACCCAAATGTTTTATTTTTGGAAAAATAACAAAATAAATAGATGGCACAGATTTTATATCCAGAAATCCATTACCAGATTTGTATTTTTATTTTTTCAGAATTTGTTACTGTAAATATATATATATAAAAAAAAAAAAAAAATATATATATATATATATATATATATATATATATATATATATATATATATATATATATATATGATTAAATATTTTTTTGTCTCTGTTCTTCATCACCCATGAACAATTCTAACATATTTAAACACTGTAGTGTATTTTTAACAAACCATAATAATTCCAACTTGTGTTAAGGAAGCAGAGATTATATTGTGGCCAAAACAATAAGCATAAGGGCCCATGGAACTAGTTATCCTTTCTGGAGTGTTTCCAATTCCTTCTTTTATTTAGGCTAATACATTCAATGCATGCTGCGAAATTTTAAATGAGAATAAAATATAATTGACCAAGCAACCAATTATTTTCACAAATTGGTTGTTGTAGTCTCCAGCAAATAACTGTTGAAAAATAACAAATAATTTTTTGATTGTAAAGGGTTAACCAATTTTAGATTTCAGATCTAATGTTCCCAAGAAAATATTGAGTTAACCATTTTTTCACCTTCACTCTCTGGGCTTTGGTTACCCAAGTCTGTCTAAAACTGATCTCAGACCTGCCTGCCAACAGAACAGAACCAAAACAGCCTAGAGGATAACAAATATGATTAATAAAAAAATAAAATAAAAAAAAACAGCACTCACTTGCTTATCTTGGAATCTTCTTTCATCGTGTTTTCTTTCTTCTTAAACATCCTAAAAGTTGTAGTGAGGTGAGATTCACCTTCTCTGTCGTGGATGTGCTTGTGAATCTCTTAGTTCTGATTATCCTTTATCTCCACAAACTTCTCTGTACACACTTTCTGCCTTTCTAGAACTGTCATACAACAGTGAGGTAAAGCTGTTCTTCTGTCTCCACTCCACCCTGAGTAACAGGTGTTGGGCGACACCCAGACCACCTCCTTTTGCAGAACCAGACAGACCAGTTTCACCTTCCCATTTTTTTTCCACCCACACACACACATTTATATCTTGCTATCTATTATTCATCAGTTTTCTTTTCTTTTAGCCTAGTTATTATTAATTAAGTTATAATAAAAGGAAGATATATGTCACATCATTACCAATTAGCCCTAAATTACATTGTGACTAGAAAGTCACTGTAATTTTCTCTGAATTATAGTGATTTTGTATTTTATTAAAACTGACCCAGTTTTGTTCGACATGTTGAAGAATTATTTTTCATGAACAGAAGTTCAACATAACCAGGAGTTTATATGAATTATTTTTCAGATACTGTCCTTTTTAAGACTTGTTAGCTTGTTAAATGTGTAGAATCTGTGAATGGTGTGGAATGTTGTTAGGTCACTTTCTCTCTGTGGTAGTTAGTGCACATTTCTAACATGTACTGTCACATGGTAGGGTGTGACCACAGTCTATATGGGTGTGACAGAGATGCAGACGTAATGTCTTGCCCTAGTCAATCCCTCTTTCTCTCAACACCCTTACACAGTTACAGTTTTTCTCAGTCACTTTGGTGCATTTCTCAAATCAGAAATTAAATTCTCAAAACTACTTGTACAACCTCCACATCATCTAATCTTTTATACACATCATAAAACCAGTTCCTCATTCTTTTGAACAAGTTGCGATTGCTTTTGTACATTCATGCAATTGATTATGCACATTTATCTGCGGTTTCCTACATTATCAGTTGCTAATGTCATACAGTTTTCTGTACAACAGTCTTACCCCCCCAAAACATCTAGTCTTTAGTTCATCGTACAAGTCATTAAATGCTAAATGGTTAATCTAGTTCTAATAAACTGCCAAGCACACAATTTATTTTTTTACAAATTATTATTAGACTTTTTGTCAATTTGGCATGAATTGTGCAAGTGACTAATTGACTAATGAATAGAATGTATATGATAAACCATTTCTCTGAAATAGCTCAAAGGTTCATCTCATGGATCTTCAGTTGGAAAGCTTATACTTTATAGACAGAGGACAACACAAGAGTTACAAATTCTTAAAATTGACTTTTTTCATCTTTGTGCACATATTTATTTTTCCTTTTCATATCACAATGCCATTGTAAAGTTTTTTTTTTTTTTATTATTTTGGTCAGACCACTAGTAAAAGTGTAACTGGGAATTCTATCCAGTCTCTTTCAATCAATATCCCACATACAGTAATGTGTAAATTTTTACTTTTGAAATGGATATATCGCATACTGTTCAATACAGTAGTTTACATCCGAACATCCCTCCAGAGCGCACGGTTATATTGACAACATGACTAAGCAATTTGATTGTCTTAACCATAAACTATGACACAAGGACTTGTCATTCTGATGGCACTGGCATGTTCATTGACACAGATATTTATTTTTGAGAACTAAGGATTTTTAACAAGAGACTGGCGTTTGCAGGTAATCCATGGTGTTTTGCTATTTGTACGAGTTGTTTTGAGAATTGCACTTACTGTTTTGAAAATCTCAAGCATGATTAGAGAAATGTACCAAAGCGACTGAGAAAAACTATAATGTATTCTCTCAATAGAATGTTGTAAAAACTTCATATATAATTAAACAATCATAGAGCAATGCTTGAAGTAATTTTTTGATGTAATTTAAGATTGTATAAAGCATGTCATGTTCACTAACAAGTATTTCTCTGATTCAAGTGAATCTGTGTTCTATCACATTACAGTCCTCATGCACTATGACAATCACGAGTGATGTTCCATAAAGCTTGATACTTTACTTACAAAGAAGAAGAAAAAAAAATCAACAGAACACTTAAGGAGTGGCTGGGATTGGATGAGGACAAGTCACATTGGGGTGTGGTACTTGCATGTATATAGACACAAATGTTTTATTTGGGGCTTTTAAATGAGCTGTCTCCTTCAAACAAAAGAAACCAAACAATTGTTGAAAGACATTTCATTTCAAGTTTATGTGCTTCACATTGATTAAATAAAAATTTTAGTTGACAATAACATTTCTGTCCTTTGATATACAGGTGCTGGTCATATAATTAGAATTTCATCAAAAAGCTGGTTTCCCTAATTCCATTCAAAAAGTGAAACTTGTATATTATATTCATTCATTACACACAGACTGATATATTTCAAATGTTTATTTCTTTTAATTTTGATGATTATAACTAAGGAAAATCCCAAATTCTGTATCTCAGAAAATTAGAATATTCTGAAAAGGTTCAATATTGAAGACACCTGGTGCCACACTCTAATCAGCTAATTAACTCAAATCACCTGCAAAGGCCTTTATATGGTCTCTCAGTCTAGTTCTGTAGGCTACACAATCATGGGGAAAACTGCTGACTTGACAGTTTTCCAAAAGACGACCACAGTCCACTGACCACTGACACCTTGCACAAGGAGGGCAAGACTCACAGAGCTCTGTGTCCAAGCACATTAATAGAGAGCCGAAGGGAAGGGGTGACATGTCATCTGCTAGTGTTGGTCCACTGTGTTTTCTGAGGCCCAAGGTCCACGCAGCCGTATACCAGGAAGTTTTAGAGAACTTCATGCTTCCTGCTGCTGACCAACTTTATGGAGATGCAGATTTCATTTTCCAACAGGACAACACCAAAGCTACCAGTACGTGGTTTAAGGACCATGGTATCCCTGTTCTTAATTGGCCAGCAAACTTGCCTGACCTTAACCCTATAGAAAATCTATGGGGTATTGTTAAGAAGAAGATGTGATATGCCAGACCCAAGAATGCAGAAGAGCTGAAGGCCACTATCAGAGCAACCTGGGCTCTCATAACACCTGAGCAGTGCCACAGACTGATCGACTCCATGCCACATTGCTGCAGTAATTCAGGCAAACGTAGCCCCAACTAAGTATTGAGTGCTGTACATGCTCTTACTTTTCATGTTCATACTTTTCAGTTGGCCAAGATTTCTAAAAATTCTTTCTTTGTACTGGTCTTAAGTAAGGGTGCTTTCACATCTCTAGTTCGGTTCATTTGGTCGAACACATGGCAAACAATTATACATTGTAGCATTTTTCAGCTTTTTTTGATTCCTTTTCACACCACACTGATTGCTTTGGTCCGATCCAGTTGAAACGAACGAAAATGTAGTCCCATGACAACATCCACATCACTCATTGGCCATTAGAATGTTGTTTTCAAGCCATATCTGCGCTTCATTATAGAAATGTATTGTTTGCATATTGTGGTGTATACAAACAATGTATACACAATGTATGCAGTCTCTCCATAGTTGTGTTATCTTTGTGTTGGTTGCTGGCTTTCCCTCTTATGTTGGAATTTTCCCGCACGTAAAATCTGACCAATCGAAAAGCAGTTTAGGAAATACGTCATGGCCAATGAGCGACGTGGACGTTGTCATGTGACTACATTTTGGTTCGTTTCAACTGGATCGGACCAAAGCAATCAGTGTGGTGTGAAAAGGAACCAAAAAAGCTGAAAAATGTTACAATGTATAATTGTTTGCCCTTGGTTCGGACCAAATTAACTGAATTAGAGATGTAAAAGCACCCTAATATTCTAATTTTCTGAGATACTGAATTTGAGATTCTCCTTGTCAGTTATAATCAAAAGTTTCACTTTTTGAATGGAATTATTGAATTAATACATTTTTCTAATTATTCTAATTATATGACCACCACCTGTATAACCAATTAACCCATTACGAAACATCACAAAATCCAAGTTGCAACCAAATTAGGAGAAAGCAGCCTTCTGACAACTTAGTTGAAACTCCCTTGTGTGTAACATTCCTCAGACCTGAAATGTACCCTGCCTGGAACGCTGTGCATGTGGTCAGGAATGAAGATGAACAGATGACAACAGAAAGCTGTCAAGAGCTATGATAGAGATCTACTCGATACTTCTTAATCATATAGATGGAAAGTGACTGAAGTTTAGTCTAGACTCGTGCATTTGGTATGCTTACAGACCAGAGTTCTCCTAAACAGCGGTAAAATATTTTGGCTAAGAGTTTTCTCTTGAAACCTATTCACAAAGCTGCGGAGACAAACTTTTACTAAGGAATATAGAGAAGTCGTAAGCTAAGAGAATGGGCAGGGTTGACCTCGTTGCTATGGATGTCAGCATGCTTACTAACCGCATGCTTATCTGTCAGATAATTATTCATAGAAATATTGAGTCCAATGTTATGTTGCATATAAACAGCCATTTAATTAACATAGCCTGATTTGCATGTATAGAAACACACAGGCAGACAAACCTTTAATATCGGACCCAGTTCAAATCCATGGTACATGCAGTGATAAAAAAAAATGTTATATTTTCTTCTTCATACTAAAAATCATTCAGTTTCATAATTTATAACATCCTATCCATTTTAACAGGATCATCATAATGGTTTAATGTCTGTTTATTGAAGATTAAATGAATTCTCACCAACATTTGCTCACAAAACTAACAAAAGGAATAGAATTAAAAAAAAAAGCAAAAACTTATCTGCAAGTTTAAAGCAATTAGTTAGAACAAGGGAATCTTTAAAACAAAAGATGCAAATTATAATATGAAAATCACAAAACACTAGCAAATCTTTTGCTTCCTCTTTATGGCTTTGTATTAAGACGATAGTTTAAAATATAAGTCATGATTTGTAAACAAAATTATGCCAGTGTATATTTTTAAGGTACATTACAGATGACATATCATATAGTCCTTCAAGGTATCTATACATCAGACAGGATAACGATGAGAGTATTTCCTGTGTTATGTCACAGCTGATTGTTCAAGTGACCGTAACAATCTAATACAATAAACATTGAGTTCTTCATATCATCATAATGACTGATCACTAAAGCCCACAGTTGGAACAAATATTTTAGATTCTCAGCGGTGTTAAGTATAGACTTCTTCAGTGAAACAATCAGCCCAATTTTGTAATGTGCTAGGTAGACTGAAATTTAGGCAAACAAAGGCATCTTAAAAAAAAAAAAATGGACTAAACAAACTCTGGATGACAGAGGATATAGAAGCATTAAACATTACCACTGATTAATATACTTGGCAGGTTTTATAGAACCAAAAAAAAAATAAAAAATACTTCCAAACAGGCTGCACTTACACCGCTTAAATGCCAATTATAGCATATTTTGGGGAAATGGTTTGACTGTGTTAGGATCCATAACTCTTGGTCTTGAGGAGATATTTATATTCAGATGACTTCAAATACAGACAAATAGGGTAAATAGGGCAAATTTAGCTTCCAAAGCCAAAGAAGCCTCTGAAATAGCCAGTGATGCCACCCTTGCCCTTTTGCTCCACCTTGTCATCAAGAGGTGGAAAAGCCACATGGTTGAGAGCCAGGTCAAAGAAAAGAGGCTTGCATGGAATTGGCTGGAAATCTGGAGGGAACTGCACCAGATTGGGCTGCTTGCTCAAGAGGGTGGGATCTAGCCGGAAATGATCCAAACGGTCATATAGAGGCTATAGATAAAACAGAAAAAAAGCTTTAAAATTCAAATACTTGTTACAAGACCACCTCATAAATGTATATACAAACAACCATCATTCACAAAACACACTCCCTGCCTTTTGCATGTTTGCTTATTTGTTACATTTTCATGGAAACCAAATACATTGCATGCTGATTTCCAAGAAGGGATACTGTGAAAAGATGACTTGAAATGTATGCTACAATAATCCATTTTCAGCAATTATTGGGTGAACCTTCCTTTAAACCATTAAAATTTAGCATGTCATGAGAAAAGTGCATAACCACTACTTATTTCAATTTCTACACTACTTATATTTCTGTGTAGAACTTAAATTCAGATAAAGGCTTAATTTCTGGATTTCATGTTATGTGTGTGCTTAACTCCATTCATGAGAATGGCATAGTTTTATGTAAAGGTTTGGGCACCCCTGATAATTATAAATGTATAATTTGCTGGGCTTTCGAAGCAACTTCATTTGGATATAATTTATACCTTATGAAAACAGCAACATTTCAGTTCTGATATAACATTTATTGAACCAACAAACAGTGCAATGTAAATCATAAATACAGAGAGGTTCAATAATTTGGGCAACCAATGTAATCACAGCAATATTTTGTAGAACCTCCTTTTGCTAAAATAATAGCATGTGGACACTTCTTATAGCCACTGAATTCTGACTGTAGGTATTTTGGAACATTCTTCCTTACAAAATGTCTCCAGAGGATCATTGCCCTGACTCTTGACTGACTCTTGAACACGGTTCTAAAGAATCTGCTGATACTGGATGAAATCCATATTACTCTCAACTTTTACAAGGTTACCAGTACTTGTGCTTGGAACCCTTTTTTTTCTGCCATGCAAAATGCTTCTGGTTGTGACCAAATTACTCTTAGTTTCATCTAAAATAGTACCATCAAAATAGTTCTGGTTTGTCTAAATGAGCCTTTGGATATCTCAGACAGTTCAGCTTGAATTCTGCGGTTCCTTGTGAAAAGTGCACTGGACTGTGGAATGATGTACAATGACACTACCAGCAGCAAGATGTTCTTGAAGCTCTTTGGAGGTTGTCTTGGTTTTGTCTGTGGCCATTCTAACCATTCTTTTCCTTTCCGTTTCAGATATTTTTCTCGGCCTACCACATTTCCTTCAAAAGGACTGTTCCAGTGGTCTTCCATTTTCTACACTATATTTCTGATAGGGGAGACCGAGACCTTAAACCTTTGTGATAATTTTCTGCATCCTTCTAATTCATATTTACAAATATTCCTAGTTTTTAGGTCATCAGGAAGTACATTTGAGGTTCCCATGTTGCTTCTTTCCAGTAAAGAATCGAAGAAATGCACAACTAGAAAATATCAACTTTAAATATGCTTTTCATGATTGGTTGAACCCAATGCTTGAAGTGGGAAAAAAAAAGTGTCGGCACACCTTTTAAGAATTTTAAATATAAAATAAATAAGTACATTTAAATTTTCATAATTCAATGTTTTAATCATCAGAATCACTTAACCTCTGACCACTGCATAATCAAAAATACCTTCAGCCAGCATCCATTATAAAATCTTGCAATCTCGCTAAAAAAAAAAAAAAAAAAAAAAATTACTGACGTCTGGACCAGAGTCATATATTCGGTCTATAGTCTGATGAAATCGGACACATTTTCTCTGCATTATAGCGCCGTTTTGAACTTACTGTTTGAATTTGCTTACTGGATCCATGGATTTTCCAGATTTTAACCAGTTTAAAATGTGATCGCAAAAACCTGATTTCAATTGGTATGGTTTTGTTTTCGTTATGTACTGATTTAAATAAGTATACAATAATAATTATTATTCTACCAATCTGCACTCCTCCCCTGACATTCTCGTGCCCCACACATCGAAATCCACTGACTCAGCATGCATTCATTCACGTGTTGAGATGAGAGGTGATGCCTCCTGGTAGTGTGATTTACATAGTTATTTCTAAGAAGATTTTAAACTTCTGACAAGCAAGTACAGACTCTAAGTGCCGGCAACATATCAGAAGTGGTGGTATGCATGAAAAAGTGTCTATGCTAAAGACTAAAATATCGAAGTGCTAAAGTCAATCAAATAAATTATATGTGTTGCTATAAATACGATTAGCATTATGTAACTGCAGGTATTAAAATAAACTCAAATTAAAAGGATGCCCAACTTTTGCACTGTATTTTTCACATTTGATTTTATAACTCAATTCTGCTACACCAAGAATTTCTATTATATATAAATTCAATTTTTTTTATGTCTATGAAATGGAGACAGTTAATTGCCCATAGGGTAAAAGAGAGAATGTGTATGTCTGTGTGTGTTAGGCCTGTGATGGACCAGCCATTCATCCAGGGTGGATGAATAGATGAATAAATTATGAAAGATAACTGATTGGAGTTTTTCTATGTTAAACATGCCTTCTGCAAGCTATATTTCAATGGCTTTACAAAAGTGGATACATGTCCCACCCACAAATGATATGTCCCACCCACAAATGATGCCTATGCTTTCATTTCAAACCCCTATGCTGTTATTTCATCCATGGTGCACAAAAATAGAGAATTTTGTAGAATCTTTACAGGAGCTCTATGAAGGAGCTTTTTTGGTGTGCTGGTATCCTTTGGTGCTTGACAGATGTGGTCACTATGAACTGGAAAGAGTCCTTCAAATACACAGGTTTGAATAAAACAAAACGTAAATGACAATTTCATCTTTTAGATAATTATTCATTTAAATAATCCCAGAGTGAGTGCAGGCAGGGGCGTCGCACCCATGGGGGATGTGGGTGTTTTAACACCCACACTTTTCCCGGTGAGAGGGTTCAACACCCGCACGTTTTCTGCAGTTTTTCCGCAGTTTTGCACAAACGCCTTACTACAGTCGCTCCTCCGTTTCTCTGACCGCTCTGTGTCTGCGCTCGCTGCGGCTGCGCTCGCTGCGGCTGCCTCCTCCTCCTCCCCCTCCCCCCCTCCATCTCTGACACTTTCATTGAGTGTGACCGGCTGATAATTGGCTGCTCTGCCTTAAGTCCCGCCTCTCGGGGTGTTATTGGTCATCTCGTGCTCAGGAGGCGGGAACTTATGGTTATGGTTATTTACATCTCCCTTTTCCAGGTATTTCGAATGAGTGTTTATGCTTTCGAGGTTTTTAAATAAGCTTGAAATGTGTTTGGGAAGATGTTCTGTTATCGTTTTGTTGACATATCGAGTGTTTTCGGTATTATATTTTGTTTTTAGACTAATGCCAATTGCTATTATTGGTATACTGTTATTATAGCTGTTGTTTGCATACCTGTTGAAGAACTATGAAAGAAAAGTGTTAATTATTGTAATGTTTAAAAACAGTAAATTGTTACATTATTTATACCACCAGAGAAAACGCTTTATGTGGGCATTTTTTTTTCTCCCCTTTTCTGATTTTTTTTTTTAATGTAGGATTATTTTTTTCCCAGCCAAACGCTGCAAGCCGGAAATTCCGGCAAGGTGCCGGAGAACTTTCAGCCCTGCATTTTGTACCCCTCTGTCACTGTATTCATCCTTTTTATTTTTTATAAACAAACCACATCCATCCCCCACACTTTTGAAAAGCTTGCTACGCCCCTGAGTGCAGGACACCATGGAAGTTGCAAAACATACAAAGCAATCTGCCAAACACCATAGCACTGTTACTTTAAAAAAAAAAAAGTTAATTACAAAATCTATATATAAAAAACACCTTTATTTTAATTCATCTGGGGCAAACTAATAAAGCTAAAGTCTTTCCATTTCTCTCTCTTACCGTGTTGTCTTTAATCTGCTGCTGTGGGGGCACCTCAGTAACATCCTCTGTGTCTAAAACACAAATACAATGTAACAGTCAGTTGCAGCTAACAAAGCTTTCAAAACCTATGGCAACTCTTTCTGCGGAAGGGCGGAAGGTCAAGACCTTTTCTGTCTCATTAAGGGGATAGTTCACCCAAAAATGAAAATTCTGTCATTAATTATTACTCAATCTCATGTTCCAAAACCATAAGGACCTTTGTTCATCTTCGGAACTCAAATTAAGATTTTTTGATGAAATACGAGAGCTTTCTAACCCAGCATAGACAGCAAGGGAACTACAAAGTTCAAGGCCCAGAAACATAGTAAGGACATCCTTATGACATCCATGTGACATCAGTGGTTCAACCATAATCTAGGCAGGAAGTCATGGCCTAGTGGTTAGAGAGATGGAAATGAGCAAAGGTCTTTTGGGTTTGTAATGACATGAGGGTGAGTAACTTCTGACAGATTTTTCATTCTTGTCTGAACTATACTTTTAAGAATTATTGAATCCTTGTGCAATGGAAATGGTTGTGGTCATGCTCACCCACCTAAGATGGCTGCAGCTTGGAGGGAGTACTTTTCAGCACTGACCTCAGCAATCAGCTCCTGGACATCAGGAAGATCCTAAGAGAAATGTAGTAACAGTATGAGGGCTAAACTGAGTGCCAAAAGGTTTATGTAGTGGAACTCATTGAATTATAGGTGTATCGTATTGTATGTGTCCAATAAAAATTTCCTTCGGGACAATAAAATTTATCTAAATGCATATCTCTTTTTCAACTGGAAGAACTACATAGCTACTACATCTGTTTGAACTACATCTGTTTTCATGATTTATTTTACTGATCAAGCAATCTTGTGGCAGGATATGTGTTGAGAAGTTGTACAATAACACCAGAAAATTGCAGGATTTTCCCTTTCAATGGTATGATTTTAGGGTCAGCCAAAATGACATCTTTAAAACCAACCAGAGTAAATGTAAAGCATGAATAAACATTTCTATAGCTATACCTTGCCCTCTTTGGTTTGCTGTTAATGCTGTTAAACTGCATGAACGTATGTCTCCTTAAATAACCACAAAGTTGATACAACTGAAATAAGATCGCCACTTATCTTTCAATAAGATGCATATTTAAGTTGTGTTCTTTACAATAGCAACAGGACGAACTCCCTTTACATTTTTCAGTATTGTCATTGGACAGCAGAAAAGAAAAGATAAAGACCCTTATATGATGAAGAATTGCATTTGTTGTTATGAATTTTTACCCAAAAAAAAAAAAAAAAAGCTTTATACATCTAAGACAAAGTATGCGCTTCAAATAAACAACTTGATGATCCATTGGTGTGGATGCTAATCTTCTATAGATAATGTTCTTGATGTAAAAAATTTTCAGTGAACTAACACTTTAAGTTTAGCATTGTTTGGGCTGTTAAATACTGAGATGATATTTAAAAGGCACCACCACGGCAAAATGATGACCAAAAATTCTCTCTACACCAGTGGTTCCCATCCATTTTCAACTAGCTGCCCACACAACCAGACACATATGCAGGGGTTAAAGTGGAAAAAACTTTTTTTTGGGGGGGGGGGGTTTGGAGAGAAACTCCACAGACAGACTTAATTCAAATATTGACTATAATAACAAAAATACAGTAACAACAGCTTAAAGTGCTTACAAAATTGGTAAACAGACTGAGATAGACATGAATCTCTTCAATGATTATGTTTGGCACCATTTATTTAAAAGTACTATGTCAAATAAAGTGTTTTCTTCTAAACAATAACAAGTGCTTAAAGTGCTTAAATAATTAAGTGCTCAAAGTGCTAAAGAACTGAACTGCTAAACTGAAGATTAGAAGTGAAATCAAGGCTATCATCACTTTATTTTCCTGAGATGTAACTCGCATGTTGATTTGAAACCAACAGGTTAGTTAATGCTTTTATTTTGTCTTCTGCCAGTTTTCTACACAGGGTGACCAGTGGCTGTGAAATTCTGAATGACAAATCATGTTCTGGTATAAATGTGCACAAACATATTTTTTAATTGCAGACATGGTGATGTCATAGACAACGGTGTGTCAGCTAATAGTTGCTCCCGTCTAGAGACCTGCACTCCTGCGGTAGTACCGCGGTACCCAGCGCCACCGAGTGCGGCGCGGGACAATATTTGATTGGTGAATGCGGACGCTGGCGGCAAGATATTATTGTGTGCGGGTTGCGGGAAAATAAAATTATTTGTGGGACTCCCGCAAAGTGGAAATATCTAACAAAATAAAATAACTAGAAACAAATAGACCTTCATTTATAATAAAATAAAATAGACTTTGCGGAATGGGAGGATGCTGCGGATGATACCATAGACAGCGACGTGCAATTAGATTCCGAAATAGCGAGATATTTAAGGGTCAAATTGGATGGATTAGAAGCACGCAGACCTCTCAACAGTGAACGACATGATATTCCTGCATGGGCACAAGTGGTTGTACAGGTTTTTTTTTTTTTTTTTTTGTAAATTCAGTTTATTTGTATTTATTTATTTATTTAGCTAAATATTTAAAATTGGTCTATTTTGTTATTGAGGAATAAGGATATTTTTTGTTAAAATGTTTGAAGGAATTGCGCAGGCCCCATAAGATACTTTTCCTTTGAACGTGAAATAAATCCAGGTTTATTATTTTATAATTTATTAGGCTATATAGCCTAATTATTATAGGTATATATTTTTTATTTACATTTCTTACTTTTTTTTTACTGTGTTTCTATGTTCTAAAGTTCCTTGTTCATGTTCATACTTTTAATTAAATGCAAATAAATCGAAACATTTATTTTCCGTTTCTTTTTTAAATTTATATTCAACAGGGGAGCAAGTGAAAAAATAAAAGAGTAGCAGGCAGAATATGCAATGTAGGCTATTAAAAAAGAAAAGAAAAACTGCTATACGTTTACCCGCGGGATTTTGCGGACGGGAGCAGGAGAAAATAACACATTTTTGTGGGAGCGGGACGGAAAAATCCCTCCCGCGCAGGTATCTACTTCCGGCAACGTCGTGGTAAGTTTGAGTGCACAGGCAGCGGCTCTATTAAGTGTACCTAGATGACATTGTGATTCATTCAGATGATTGGGTACAACACTTAGAAACTCTCAGAGAAGTTTGTAGTCGTTTAAGGACTGCTTCATTGACACTAAATCTGGCAAAGTGTGAATTTGCTAAAGGTACAATTACCTATTTGGGTAAGCAAGTTGGTCAGGGACTGGTAAAACCAATTGATGCTAAAATAGCAGCTATTCTTCAGTTTCCTGTTCCATCTAATAAACGTGAACTAAGACGTTTTCTGGGGATGAGTGGTTACTATCGAGCTTTTTGTTCAAATTTTTCCACCTTGGTCTGTCCACTCACAGATCTCCTCAGTATAAAACAAGAGTTTGTGTGGTCTACCGAATGTCAACTTGCTTTTGAAGCAGCAAAGGATCTCCTTTGTCAGGCTCCTGTTCTCTCTGCACCTGATTTTACAAGGACTTTCAAATTACAGGTGGATGCGAGTGACAATGGTGCTGGAGCTGTATTGTTACAGGAGGATCAAGCTTGTGTTGAACATCCTGTCTCCTATTTTTCTAAAAAGTTCATTGGAGCTCAACGGAATTATAGTGTAATTGAAAAAGAGGCCCTTGCACTGTTGTTAGCTCTCAAGCATTTTGATGTGTACCTGGGTAGTAGTATTAGTCCTATTGTGGTATATACTGATCATAATCCCCTGGTGTTCCTCTCTCGTACGTCAGGTGCTAATCAACGGTTGTTACGGTGGTCTCTTACTCTACAAGAGTACAGCTTAGATATTCGTCACAAGAAGGGGGTGGAGAATGTTATGGCAGATGCCCTTTCAAGAAGTTAAGAATGGTACCCGATTAATGTATCCACCATCTAGGAGATGTTTGGGTTGACGTCTTTATTTTGTTTCTTATTTTTATTTTATTTATTTTTGCATTCTTAGTGGTGGGGGTGTTACGTCCTGTGGACGTATTTGGGGATTGTGCGCTCTTGGGAGAGTGACTTCACCTACTGGGCAAGTTCGGCATTGCATGTTTTCTTCTCTTGCTCTTTCTGTCTCTCTCTCCATTATAGATCACTAATTGGATTCCAGCTGATGTCCATCATTCATCAGTACTGAGTGAATGCTACAGAGATCCAAGGTGTACAAGATGGCAAAGAAATAATGCTGGAGGACTGACGGCTACGCGCTCACTCTTTGTCCTGATCCAGATTGGTGTTATTTTGTGTATCTCAGTGGGACCAAGTGGGGTCTTTATTTCCCCTTAACTTTGTGAATGAACTTGTCAATTACAAACTATGAGAGAGTGTGTGAACGTTATGGTGGGTGTGTTTATGATTCTTTTGTGTTATTTTCTAATTTATGTAAATACCTTTGTCTTTCTTAGGAAGCGGTAGGGAGAGGGTGCCATTTGTTTTGAATATATAATATTGTTTATGTTTATGGTAGACAGGGAGATAGGTAAGACTCATTTATTTTCTTTCTTTTTAGTTAAGGTTATTTAGAGTTTCGGTGTTTTAGCTAGAGGGTTTTTTGTTTGTTATGTTGGCCTGGCCCTCTCCTGAAGATTTGCTTCCTCATGTTATTAATAAATTAAGTTATTTGCTTAATTTAGTGTCTGTGCTTTTCTGGATCAGGGGATTGATGTGACCGTCAGACTTTTTATTTATTTACATTTTGTTACGACGTCATTTAACCCCTAGACTAACAGTGAGGTTCGTAACAATTATGTTAAGACATTTTTACATATATGAACAATATAATTATTTATTTTAATAGTAATTGGCAGCTCACCTGCAATATCATCATGACCCACTAGGGGGTCATGCCCCAAGGGTTGAAAACCACTGCTCTACACAATTACACATGCTAACAAAATCTATAATACACTTAATATTTTTAGATTCAATGTCATCACAATTTTGTAAGGAAAGTAATGTGTAGTGTCTGGTACCTTAAGGCTGTTATTGAAGCTCTTGGCTTTGGACTGGATCTCTCTTGTATATTTCAGAACCCTTTCATACAGAACCAGAGCTTCACTCCATTTCTTCACCAGAACATAGGACTGAGCTATATAGAAACACCTGTCCAAAGCACAAAGACAAATATTTCAAAAGTATTCCTAATTTTTCTACTTTAACAGGGGACTGGCAGAACATGTAAGCAAGCACACATGGTCTTGTTTCTGTATTAAGATGTGATCACAAAACCTTTCAGCCCCTATTTCCACCTGACCACTTGTGATTAGAAAACCAAACATGCATTATAATACCAGGTGGAATTAGGGCCATACATAAGCAGTCATCAAGGACTAACTCACCTGTAAGCTTTGTATACCAGAGTCTTGAGTGCTACTTCTTTCTGGAAGGTGTGGTCCTCCTCTAGACCCTGCAGTGATGACAGCTCAGCAAGACTCTAAAGAAAGAATATATAAAATACAGTAAAAAAGAAAAAAAGAAATTAGAAGCAATAGGCATAACAGGCATACAGCTCAGGTGTGTGATGTTTCATGCTTTAATTACTCCTCTTGATCCTTTGCCTGCTACTCACATTTCCTGCTAAAGACCATTACATAAAAGTCAGTTTTAATCACTTTTGTCTTTTGAATGTAGTTATTGCTGTGATGTAACAATTTGCTGTGATGTAACAATACATTGTGCCACAATATATTATGGTACAGAATGTTACAAGCCGCATATTGGATGATATCTAGGATACTTTATATTATTAATCATGGTATAGTGTTAAACAATGTTGAGTTAGGTGAAATGTCTTTTCAGTGATCTAATCAAAAGCGATCAGATGCATTACCCTCTCTACCTGGCATTAACATGTATTTCAAATGCATTTTCTGTGACAATTTGTGTTTGATTTGATTGATTGCGGCTCTTAAATATTATTGAATAAACAAATATCTTATGCAGCCTATGAGTGAACAGGATTAGAAGCAAAATGAAAACCGAGGGTAAACTTTGAAATCACTTGTTTTTATTTCACAAATAGTTTGTTACCAGCAAGCGACTCATTGTTAAACTTTTTAAAAAGCTTTCAAACTACATTCTTTTTTAATCTTTAAAAGTGCAGTTTGTAAAATGTAAAATTTTTGGCACATAATGCTCAATAATGCTAGGAATGCAAAACATTAATATACAATCAATTAATTTTCAATAAATTATAGTATTGGACTTGAGTTTAACTTAAATCTGAGTCTTTAACCATTCCAGTTTGAGTCCAAAATGGACAGAGTTGGATTTGAGATGTCAGAGTCAATATATTTTCTTGTTTTAATCTTTAAGGGATACTTCACCCCAAAATAAAAATGTTGTCATTCCAAAACCCATAAAAGCTTTGTTCATCTACGGAACAGGATTTAAGATATTTTGGATGAAAACCGGGAGGCTTATGACTATCCCATAAACTGCCAAGCAAGTTACACTGTCAAAGTCCAGAAAAGTATGAAAGATGTTGTCAGAATAGTCCATCTGCCATCAGTAGTTCAACCATAACGTTATAAAGTGACGAGCATACTGTTTGTAAGAAAACAAAAATAACAACTTTAAGGGACAGTCATAAGCCTCCCAGTTTTCATCCAAAATATCTTAAATTGTGTTCCGAAGACGAACGAAGAATTTACGGGATGAATGTGAATTACTATAGGGCTTGACTTTAATCAATTTATCGACTGAAACGTAAACATTCTTATTTTTTAAGTGAAAAGTGCTGAACATGCACAGTAAATGGGCACAAAATAAATGTGTTGGAATTTTGTACAAACTGTCAAATAAGTTTATTGAAATTAAGCAAAGTGAAGTTTTATTTGAAAAAGAATCCAATCTGTTTTGTCACTGAATGAAAATACTATAGTGCAGGAAAAAAAAAAAAAAACCTGCTCAGGAAGATCATTTATAAATGAAGGTAAATAACAGTATTTGAAGGGTCTACACTACAACAGCTCAAGGCTGTCAACACTGAGCAAAAAGGCCATCGTTGCAAATCTATTTGCCATTCATTTCAGAAGTAGTGTGAATGCTAAATTATAGGGCCCGACTGATATCATTTTGCTGATATTATCGGCTGATATGAGGCTGTCGTTGATCTTTTTTTTTTTTTTACAGAACACAATGCAAATCAAATGCTTCTGAATGGTGTAATTACTTAGATTGCCAGCAGAGCATGCTCCATTGTTTGTTACTGGTGACCCAGGTCAGTGTAGTGTAGAGATGTCACGGATGAGCTCAAACTTCACTCCAGTCTGCTGCTTCAAATTATCCACCCACCCACAACTATATATAATTATCAAATTATAATGATCTTAATTCTTAGTTTTGCCTGATGATATGATGACTAGATGGTTAATTTTTAACAGAAGATTCAGTGACATTAGAGACTAGAGCTGATCTGTGCATCATGGCACATGTCTGCAGCACATTAAATCCTATTTTAGAGCCACTGGAGCTGAACGAGGCCACTCAGTCAATGCTGGTGTTTATACTGGCCGTGCCCTTGCCCAGAACTTATGCCTATCACATCGGTCACATCACGCAGCGCGACAAAATACAATAGATTTCTATTTTATTTTGTTGCGCTGCACCGCTCGCATCCGGTGTAGAATAAAACCCATTATAATCAGTGGTGTTGTCTACACTGGATGCCGTAAACTGATGCATCATTCCTGACACACAAATTCAAATGATTTTCAATGGTAGCTTTGCCGTGTCCTGTTGCGGCGCAGACACAGTGCATCCATAGAATCATCACTAATAATGAGTATTTTGTCGCGCTGCGCCATCGTGTCCGTTAGACAGGGTGTATTTAGTTTTCATATTTAGGCTACTTTCTTGTTTAAATATATTATTTATTCAATATTTATTTTAGTGTTTTGCAGGCTGCGTATTCACTGACGGACATGCTAATTAAAAAATATATATATTACATGCATGCACAATTTTAAGGCAGCTTTAACCACCTTTCTGGTAACTCCATGACTTACCGTATTTTCCGGACTATAAGTCACACTTTTATGCATAGCTTGGCTGGTCTTGCGACTCATAGTCAGGTGTGACTTATCAAAATTAATTTGACATGAACCAAGAGAAAACTTTACCGCCTACAGCCGCGAGAGGGCACACTATGCTGCTCAGTTCTCCTGTAGCCTCTTCCTGAAAACATAGAGTGCCCTCTCGCAGCTGTAGATGGCAATGTTTTCTTTTGGTTCTTGGTTCTAAATAAATGCGACTTATAGTCCAGTGGGACTTAAATGTTTTCTTTCCTTGTCATGATGTATTTTTGGACTGATGCGACTTATACTTAGATGAGACTTATAATCCGAAAAATTCGGTAACTGACAACGACACTGCATGTAATAATAGTTTGCGTAATAGTTTATTTCGCGGTTTGGTATGAAAGGATACGCATGAGAGGCAGCACGCAGCGGCAACTTTGTGCATGGAACTGAAGAGCATGCACTGCAAGCACAGGACCATTTCCACGCTCACTTGACTTGTGCCTGGTCCTGAAGTGGAGCATGCGTCCGAAACATCTTTATATATTAGTGGTGGGCATAGATAATTTTTTAAAATCTAGATTAATCTCACTGTAATCTTGGAATTAATCTATATTAATCTAGATTAAAATGGTTCATTTGAATTCTGCCGAAGGCATTCAGAATATGTGTGTTACCCAAATAAAATAATGACTAAAAGTAACGTTAAGTCTTTGAGAATGGGTTTCTCAAGACAGGTGGGTGCATTAGACCAGGGGCTCATCTCCTGTTTCCAAAATGCATCACAAAGTGCTTGAGAAAGCTGTAAACTAATTCCACATTGCACAAGGTGCAAACAACCTTACCCGTTTCACACATACTCAGTCTGCAGTGCGTAGGCGTTTTGTATTTTTTACGCACCCATTTTAACAGATTCCAGCGTTCAAGCAGTTGCGGTCTGTCAGTGTGTTCCAGGAGAATTGCGTCTGCAGCAGTGCAGAGAGCGTTCATGTAGCGAATAGCGGACTGCATACGCATCCTGTGTGAAAGCACAATGAGTATGAGTCTGCTGCATCTGCACCGCATACGTAACGCACACGGACTGCATACGCACTGCTGACGGAGTATGTGTGAAACAGGCGTGCGTCTTGTCGAGGTTTCCATTGGGAAGCGGCATCTTAGCTGCATCCATGTTAGCACGTCACGTTTGATGTGGTAATTTCACAGTAGGCATACACACAGGTTTAAAGACTCATTCTCGCCCCCTACAGATTTGGCTAGGTATACATCCGTGCTAAAATATAAAGGTGAAAGTCATCATAGCTTGCGTAATATAGACCCGGCTCTCAACCCAACTTTGAAGAATGGATTAACGGCGATATTTTTTTTAATCGCCCGATAAGAGTCTCAGGTTAACACAGCACATTATTACCGATAACGGCCCACCACTTATATACTCCATATATATATATATATATATATATATATATATATATATATATATATATATATATATATATATATATATATATATATATATACACACACAAACACGTATATATTAGGGGTGTAACGATACGCGTATTCGTATTGAACCGTTCGTTGGACTAATTCAGTACGT
>NC_068376.1:11842677-11890177 GCF_023724105.1 Carassius gibelio
ATAAGCATCGATCTTGAAACATGATTTTTGAATTGTGAATCGCCGATCTTGGACAGTAATCGATTCAAAATGCTAAGAATCGAATGAAACGCGATTTCTATAGCGATTCAATGCTTTCAAAATGTATACACATTAAATTACTACATGCACGAATTAATGGAGACCTTGAAGAGTGTTCGTGAATCGTGCCTCTTATCTCTCCTTCACGCGCTCCACTGTTTACCGCCTGAGACTGTCACAGGATTGCGCTCGCGCTCCGTTCGTCTCTGCGCAGCTAACGTGTGATCTATAGGACTCGTGGAAAGTAATGCTAACGCGAAGTAGTTTGTCAATGGCTCTCTGCATCTTACCGACGCAGTTACCGGAGCCGTCGACAGCTGTATTTATTGCATGGACGGAGCAGAAATGTAAGTGTCTAAATCATACGGACAGATCCATTGAATGATAAATGTTTTTAAACAATGCGGATGAACCGAATATACGAAGGAAACTTTTAAAATTAACCACAGCATTAACAGCGACCTTGAAATAAGAGCGCGAGATTTATCTGATAATCAAATGCATGAAAGTAGCGTTTGTTTCATTAGCAAACAGACATGTGGCGCATTTTCTCTCAGAATCATTCGCTGAGAGGAAAAGTTAAATAGAGATGAAGACGTTTTCACACTGAAAGAGAAGCGATCTCGCTCTCATAGATGTGCCAGGCTATATCTGCAGTTAAACTGAATAAAAGCCCCCAAAAAAACACAAATAATTTATGAATGATGCAGTGCTAATTGACATTTATTACAGTATAGAAACTATAAAGTATATTTTCTACCTTATTCTGTGCAGAACATTTAAATAATTGCTAATTAAATGTATAAAACAATCATAAAATTGCCATTAGGAAAAAAATATCAATTACAAATGATTGATTATTGTCCAGCAGTGTATTTGATTTATTACAGCTAATTAAAAGTAATTTAAAAATAAGACAATTCCTTGTAAAAAAAAATAATAATTATAATAATAATAATAATTATTATTATTATTATTATATAGGCTACATACATAAAATGATTGTATTTGACATTTCTGTCACTTCTGAAATTATGGCTACGCCCCTGGTGTGACAAAATCATATATATATAGTACAGACCAAAAGTTTGGACATACATTCTCATTCAAAGACTTTTTTATTTTCATGTCTATTAAAATTGTAGATTCACACTGAATGCATCAAAACTATGAGTTGACGTGGAATTATATAGAATTATGAGATTATGAGATACCAAATAACTGCGAGTGGCGCAGTGTTGAGATATATATATATATATCTCAACACTGCGCCACTCGCAGTTATTTGGTCCATTACCACCACGGTAGTAAAAATCGTCCACCATCACAGCCCTAGTCAGATCGATTAATCTCTCTTTAAGAGCATTTGAGTTAGCTTTGTAAAAAAAATTGTTTCTATATATATTTTCTTTACGTAGGCTATAAACTGTATTCTATATACAAAACCAGTCAAAAGTTTGGAAACACAAATGGGAAGTTTCTAAACTTTTGACTATACTGTACTATAATATAGCCTTTTCAAAGAATATCGGCCGCTATATCGATATCATTCTTTTATTTTACTCCCTAATATTGGTCTCGGCCCCCCCAAAAAACATGTCGGTCTGGCTCTACTAAACTTTTTTTTAATTAAAATGTAGTAATGAAAAAAAGTTTTCGTTAAAAGCAACCGTTCAAGTGTTAGTTAACAGTATGTAAATAGTATCCTTCTAAATACCAAACTGTACCAAAATAGCAACCACAAAATTTTTAGAACTGTACAAAAACAGAGACCCCGCAAAAAGTACCAAACCATAAGAACAGTTACACTTCTCATGTTTACATGCATGAAGAATATGTGATATCTGAACCTGCAGGATGATATCATAGAGTCGTATGAGGTCCTGTGGTCGGGGGCCTCTCTTGTTCTCATCAGTCTGTGGCTCCTTTAGTTTAGCTTGCAGAGCATGAGCCATGCTCTCATTCCTCCTCACCACAGTCCACAATTTGATATATGTCAGGTAGCTGCACACAGAATATTTATATCACCACATTATTGTCAGGCATCACAAAATAAGTAGTTAAGTAGAAATGACTGCTGTGTTTTTCAACAGTTGTCATACTAACCTGTGCAGGTACTGCAGATTAGACACCTTGCCACTTTCAGCACCTTCTGCTGCTCTCTCTCTCTGCTTCTGTTGAGACAAAACATCCTTTTATGTTGAACAGTTATTTTATAATATTTTTTTTTTTACATTATAGTTTATGGATGTACGTTTTTGTTATTAGCTAGACTGTGAGGAAAGCAAGATTTGTCATAGTATCCTTTTAACTGTTTTGGGGATTTCCGATGATGATGTTCAATGCATTTGTTGGTAAAAATAATTCCTTTTTATATCCTTGTTTCAGTCTACTGACTCACTCATGAAGACAGTCTAACCTCCACTGAAGTCAAACTACCATCACTAACAGACCATTTCCAATTAGAAAATACTATTATTAATGTTTATATAAAATATTTATTAAACAATAATATGTAATGTAATAAAGCAACAATATCTATTATAAAAGTTACTAAGCAATTCAGTCAATGGCAATTCACTCTGTGACACAAATTAATAGAGACTAAAGATTGCCTGTTAGATACACCCAAAATGAAGCTCGCTATCAGAAATGCTTCAAGCGGAGTGATAAAAAAAAGCTCCCTGTGATGATTGTCGTGTTAACCCGGTGGAGGTGTGGCTGTTTCTTGTGTACCCATTATTTCCTTCTTTGCATGCCGCCTCCCCTGCACATACTTTCTTCAGCAGCTCAACCAGGTGAATTGAATTGGGGAAATTAGAAGTTTGCACCCTGTTCAATTAGTGGCTTCAAAATACGCACATCAGTCAGTTTTCTGGATTGCGATGGACAGGGAGGACGGTAGAGGCATAAATGCATTCACTGTGAGGAACTGGGACTTTTGATCATGACGGGCTATTGGTAAGCTCACGTGGATTCTTGTTTTAGATCCTTTGCTTGTTTGGTATTTAAATGTTATTGTTGCAAAAGTAAAAGTAGTTGTTAATGCATGGCTTAAGAGATATTAAACCGATAAGACCAAATTCTTACATTGATATGGTTCTAAATGGAAAGTCTAGCAAAATGCAGGGTAAAAGAAAACCCAAATTATTTTGTGTAAAATCCTTGAACTGTGTTTTGTGAAAAATTCCCTTTTTATTTAAAAATTTTTTTTTCTATACATAGTGTATAAGCTTTTCACCTGTTATTCCCGATCCTGATCATGTTACATTGGTACCTGTTCAACTGGTCAAAATAAATAATTACTGAGTGAAATCCGAAGTCTGGTCCTTTTCAAGTGTGGGCACCTCACAGCTAGAAGACAATTGACAGTAAAAAACCGCCGTGACCAGTGAAGACTCCACAAAAGCCCGCCACAAAGAGGGGAAGACTCCAATTGGGGGCCAGGAGGAAACCAACTATCTGCTGTCCACTTGTCCGTCCAACAGCCAAGAAGGCAACATGGCCAAGTCCAAGTCTCTCGAAGAGCTGAAAATGGGGCGAACAACAGTGAAGAGACTTTTTTCCCCGATTTACTTACCATATAATGAGGACACGCATGGAGATGTCTGTGGAGGAGATACAAGGTAATTTCGAAAGACTTACAGTGGAGGGCTTCAAAGTGATGGATGTAAAGGAGGAGATTGAGGCTGCTTACATTGCGCAGTGCAAAGAGACTGATGCAGAGGGTGCACCTGAGTTAAGTGACCAGCAGAGAGCCGACCTTGAGAAGACCGAGAAAGAGTGTGAGCAGAAGTTAAGGCACCTAATCCAAGAGAAACTATGGGCCTCATTTGGAGAGAAGGATCTGACCATTGCTCTAGAAACTGCAGCGGCAGAGTGTGAGAATGTCTCTTCCACTGAGCCTGACACACCCCGGGAGTCATATGACTTTATGCTCCACCATCTAGAGAAGCTAGAGCATAAAGCCAAAGAAGTGCACCAGACCTGGAACCATTGGGCTCCACTAGCAGAGAAGCAATATTTAAATCATCGCCTGGCGAAGCTAGAAACCCTCCTTCCCAAGCTGGTATCGAGAAAGGCCATCCTGATTAAAGCAGCAAAAATTAAAGAGGACACCAACAGAGTACTTGTAACAGCCCACAGTGAAGCCCCTGTCTCTGCTTTAAAGCTCAAAGCCACAGCTTTACCAAAGTTTACCGGCAGCCAGCTTGAGTACTACAGATGGAGGAAAGAATGGGAGGCTCTGCAGAAGCAAGGTGAACCAACTGGGTCCATGGAGGTTAAGAAATTCCAACTGTTTGATAGCCTCGATGAAAGAGTAGCCAAAGATTTACACCTGTTTACTTATACCTCAGCAGACAAGATCTTCAGAGTCTTGGAGAACCGCTATGGGAACCAAGCCACTAACGCCATCGAGGTTGTCGGGTATTTTTGGGGCCTGGAGAAGTTTTGTCATGCCCTGATATTTGTGCTTTTTTCAGTTTCTTATATATATCTGAATTAGTAAAGTCTAATATCACTGTAATCAGCACAAACTGGGCTATAATAATATGTGAAATGCATGCATGTACATGATTGTATTTTTGAGAAAAAAAATTTTATGCATGGTTAGTGAAAAACAAAAAATGTTAAATCACTTGAATAAGGCCATAGAACACATACATAACATTGATTTCCTGGGACTGTTGAGAACTGGAGCTTGTAGCCTAGAATTTTTATTTCTAAATTATGTGAAAATCATCTTGTTTACTCACTCACAGAAAACAATATATTGATTTAAATTTTCTAAGACACTTTTTGTTGGTAAAAGTCATATGCAAGTAGGCGTCAACTATCATGAATATCATTGTGATTTACACCTGAGAAGACAAAGGGCCGCATAATGAGCTGCATAATGGGCCTCTCATTCAGCTGTGCCACTGTGAGTGAGGAGTTACAAGAAAGAATGTGAGAACAAATAAATTATATAATTTGATGTTTGTAGTTTATTAAGAATATATTTAATTATCCCACAACATAATTTAATATCCATTTGGGGGAGCAGTTAAACAGTTTATTAGGAACAATCAAAGCTTACTTTCAAACAAATTTTTTGGCATCCTTACTCTAGTCACACAATCCTTCAGAAATCCTTTTAACAATCTTATTTTCTACCAAAAAAAACCCCATTTATTATCATCATCATCATCATCATTATTATTATTAATGTTGAAAAGAGCTGAGAATATTTTTCAGGTTTTTTTAGGGGGAATAAATTGAAAGAACTGCATTGTTTTTACATTTGTTAGAGTTATCTCTATTTGTCACATTTATATTATTTACATTAAGCTTTTGAATGGTATAGTATTGTATATTGTTATTGAAACTTCATAATGTTTCACTTGATTATACATTTTGTCAGGAATTATAGTTTGGAAAAAGTATTTTGAAAAAGTCTTAACTAGTAAAATGTTTACACGTTATTGTGAAAACTAGTACAAATAAATAAAAAGAAACTTACTCATGTTTATGATCTCTGCTGAATAAAGTGCTTCATTCTTTTTTCTGAGGAAATCCATTTCTCAAATCCTCAACCACATCACACCTTTTTGGGGTGAATTATGTCTTATTCCTCTCATCGCGAAGCAAACGCTAAAATAAAATAAAAACTTGAAGAACAGTCTGGCTGCTTTTTCTTCTGTGTGGGCGTATTCAAGCTGTGTGCTTCAGTTTGAATCTGAATAGCACGTTAAGTGCGGGGGCGTGGTCACATTAGATATAATGAAGGGAGACATGAAAAACAGACATCGCACTGTTTTCATTTGGATTACTTTATCTCAGAATATTTGTTTTCGGAAGCACTTGTTTAGTTTAAAAGTAGACATTTCAGGCTTTCAATAGATATCTCTATCATGTCTCTTCTTTGAGTATTCACAGAGTTACAGTTCATTTTAATGACGTGTTTGTAAATGAAGATCAGCGCACACAAAGGCTGCAGACAGCGCACCTTGTTTTTTATCTTTATTTTATAAGTGCACAAAGGTTTTTTGTTATGTCTGTATCCAAAAAAAGTAGACCCTTTACAGATTCGATTGATGTATTGCTCTTATCTGTACGATTAAAACTGAGTGTAATTAAAGTTATTTTCGGGGTTATCAGGAGAAAATGACTCAAAACGCATATATGTGTTAATCAACTTCAAAGGGTTAAGAGGGACCCTCAAGTCTCACCAACTGATCTGTTACGCACTTGACAAAATTGCAGAAGTGCACAGACATGTTCAATTTAACAAGCTGCAGGAGATTTTCCCTGATGTTCCCCTTAAGGACCTCATTAGACCTAGAGAGATCCAGCTTCTAATCAGCCACCAAGAAGGCCAGCTGGTGCCCCAAGAAGTTTGCTCTGTTGGCGACCTGGTGCTCTGGGATGGTCCACTCTGTAAGACTGTTGGGGGCATGCATCCAAATCTCTTCGAGGAAGTCATTCTGATGGCCCACACGTCCAAGACTCATTTTGCAAGATATATGAGAACTGCAGCAGTCAGGTATCAAGAGTTTGCAACAGACCCAGCTTCCTGCTACTATCTTGACCACCCTGAAGCACAGTCTAGCACAGCCAACAATAGCAGAGACTTTCTGAATGGGTGGAGGTGGGAAAGAATTGGAGCTGCTTGCTAGCCGAGATGTGGAGGGTGTCGCTGCGGGAACTGCCAGCCAGGGGGCAAAGAAATGACGCT
The DNA here is from genome assembly GCF_023724105.1 of Carassius gibelio. Classification (NCBI taxonomy): domain Eukaryota; kingdom Metazoa; phylum Chordata; class Actinopteri; order Cypriniformes; family Cyprinidae; genus Carassius; species Carassius gibelio. Next base: position 11,849,456 of record NC_068376.1, read on the forward strand.
CGCGGAAGAAAGGGAGATGGAGATCATGAGAAATGGTCTGACATATACAACTGGAGATGCTCACAGCACTGAACCACACTGGCATGCCAAGTATCCATGAACAGCAGATTCAAACGACAAGGAAGCAGTAAAAGCAACATTTCTTAGAACTGAGAAGCAGTTGTTGAAAGAACCTGAGTGGAAGACGGCCTATACTGCACAAGTCTATGAGATGGTGAATCATAAAGCTGCAATAAAGCTGTCGCAAGATGTCCTGCAGAATTGGACCGGGCCAGTGTGGTACACAAGTCATCTTATTGTGCCGAATACACACTCAAGTCTCCACCCCAATCAGACTAGTGTGGAACAGCAGCCAAAAGTACAGAGGTCTCAGTTTGAAAGACATCCTCATTAAAAGTCCTGACGTTCTGAACCCAATCAGAGCTGTCCTGCTGAGGTTCCGAACTGGTGTCAATGCTGCTCTTGGTGACATTCGCAAGATGTATAACTCAGTTTGGCTGGAAGTTCAAGAGGTCCACCTACACAGACGCCTGTGGCGTGACAGTGAAGATACTGAAATAAAAGATTATGCCATCACAAGAGTAAACATTGGAGACAAACCTGCCGGTTTCATAGCCCAAGTCGCTATGCGAGAGAGTGCAAATTTGCCTTCATTCAGTCACTTCAAAGAAGAGAGACGCGTGTAAGATGCCTACATCGACGACATTCTGACTTCGCACAATGATCTTGACCATCTAAAATGCCTCACAGCCAAAACTGAGCATATCCTTAAAGCTAGAGATTTTACATGAAGCCCTGGGTCTACTCTAGTCAAAGTGGGAGGAAATACTCCAAGAGTGAGACACCCAGAACAGAGGCAAAGACTATGATCCTGCCAAAGCAGCTGATGGAAGACGACAACAAAGCCCTTTGCCACACCATCAACAATGACAAACTTAGTGCCATGGTTGCAGTGACCTTTACAAAGAAAAAGAGGAAGATGCGCAATCTTTGTCAAAACCTGTTCAGAGAAGTAGTCAGAAATCAAACTCCTGATCCACTCACTAGAAGGGAGCTGTTAAGCAAAGTCTCCAGCCTGTATGACCCACTCTGCCTTGTTAGTCCTGTCAAGCAAAAAGGTGCCATTCTGGTTAGGAGAGCTTTCCAAGAAGCCAAAGTGAGGTACTGCTTAGAAGGCACGTGGAACGCTGCTTTGTCTGAAGGTCAGAAGAATATGCTGACCTAAGCCAACTTCGCTTCGCCAGATCCCTGACTCTGCCAGACCTCTGCGCAAAGCCCAGTGCCATTTCATTTTCTTATAATCCAAAGCCAAGCTGACCCCTCTTGAACACAGAGGTGATCCTTGTGAAAGCTGAGATCTGGGGAGCTGTATTTGCAGCCCACCTCAAGACCTACTTCCAGAGAAACTGCCGACTTCAGGTCGACAAATGGTACTATCTTGTTGAGAGTCAGACCGTCGTATTGGAGATTGGAGACATGCTCGACCAGGTGAATTGAATTGGGGAAATTAGAAGTTTGCGCCAAGTTCAACTAATGGCTTCAAAATGCGCGCACCAGTCAGTTGTTCGGCGTGCGATAAGACCAAATGCTTTGATTGGTATGGTTCTATATGGAAAGTCTAGCAAAAAGCAGGGTAAAAGAAAATCCAAGTTATTTTGTGTAAAATCCTCGAGCTGTGTTTTCTGAAAAATTTCCCGTTTTATTTATTATTATTATTTTTTTGTTGTTTAAAGGATTTTCACCTGTTATTCCCAATCCTGATACAATGGTACCTGTTCAACTGGTCAAAATAAATAATTACTGAGTGAAAACCGAAGTCTGGTCCTTTTTAAATGTGGGCACCTCACAGCTAGAAGACACTTGACATCTTCTGAGGCGTCTCACCAAATGTCTCTTTTGCCAGTTCCAAAACATCATTTTTAAGCTGTTAATGGAGTCTTGAGCCATTGATAGCATTCTAATGCAGTTATTAATGAAGTTATTAGAAAGAGAGCGAGAGAGACAGAGACACAAAGACAGAAAGAGAGAGAGAGCTTGTGTGAATTAGGCATAACCTACCTCTTTGTATACCTAAACAGTGCGGTCTCCTCGCTAGTGAGAAATATCATGTGTCAGGGCAGTGCTGACAACACCTTTTTTGTGCAAATGGCGTAATTGTTATTACAGCTTTACTATGCAAAGTGAATTGGAACTGTAATGCGGACAGGAGAGCTGCCTGGAACTACATTCGCCATGCTTTTCCCAGAAAATAATTGCACATCTCAGAACGTTCGTCAGCCAATCCGATTCAAGCATTCAACTGCCCCGTAGCATAAATCTATATAAACTTTTAAGAAATTGTTTACTCATACGGTTTCTGAAACCAAATCTTTGGATTTGAACACTACATCTAAAAATGGCTTGGAAAAAAAATTATGATAAAAAAGTATTGTTACGTTCATGAACTTTCGGTTTCCTTATTTGGTCTTTTTCCTGTTCTTGTTTTGTTAATTTATTGATCCCCACCTGTCTCCATTTCCCTGATTACCTCCTGTGTGCTCAAATACCCTGTCTGTTCAGTTCTTCCTCGTCCGTGATTGATGTTGGTTGATGTAAGTAAATGTAGTAATGTTGTATGTAGTCTATGTTATCTTTATCTTGGCCTGTTGGTGTCGCTGTTGGACAGTGTTTTCTCTACTTCCTGTTGGCCTTCTGTAGCTAATCGTAGCTCCGTCTAGCTGTTATGTATTTTTTTATTTTTTTCTCTATAATCTTTCTTACTATCACTGTCTGTTTTTTTTGTTGTTTTTTTTTAAGTTGTAAAATATAACTTAATTCACACCATATTTCTGATATTATCGATCAATCTTATCAGATTAACTTTGGACGTTCACTTTTCTGTGAGTGCAGTACACCTGCAAAGCGTTAGCACTCGTTAGCTTGTCATTAACGTTTTCTTTTCTCCTCTCCTCTCTCACGCTGCAGTTTTTCACAAGTTCATCAAACAACCGCAGTAAGAATATTTCATCAAGCACGGTGAGTAATGGCTTCGCCTGCTATCGTTATTTGCACCTCTTGCCACATGTACAGTTTATCTTTCTCTGTCACTGGTGAGGGATTCACATGTGATAAATGCAGGGAAATAGTTAGGCTGACAGAGAAGATATCAGAATTAGAGACACGCATCCAAACTTTAATTGAGGACAGTAAGAATGTTAGGGCTCTAGATGCGGCTTTGGATGCGTCAAGCTCAGGGATTCCTGTACATTGTCCGGTTCCGGCAACAGAGCCCCTGCAGCAGGGCAACTGGGTGACGGTGAGGCAGCGTAGTCGTGGGTCAAAACACCGCTCTTCTGTTCCAATCAAAACATTAAACAGGTTCTCCCTACTCAGTGATGCACCCACTGAGAAACCTGATGAAAGTGCTCTAGTTATTGGTGATTCTATTGTACGGAACGTGAAAATAGAGACACCAGCCACCATAGTCAAATGTTTACCGGGAGCCAGAGCGCCTGACATCTTGGCAAATTTAAAAGTGCTGGCTAATGCTAAACGTAAATACAGTAAGATTGTTATTCATGCCGGCGCTAATGATGTTCGACTTCGCCAGTCGGAGATCACTAAAAATAACCATAAAGAGGTCACAGAGGTCAGTTAATTCTCAGCACATAGAGACTCTTTCACCTAGATATCACACTATAGAGACTGTGTCTGTTCCCCAAACTAGAAAATACAAAAAACGTCCAAACCAAGTTAAGCCTAACAATTTAATTGAGGTTCAACAAATAAAAAACAAATGCAATATGGATAAACAAACGATAAAGCTTGGCTTATTGAATATCAGATCCATTTCTACGAAAACACTTTTTGTAAATAACATAACTGATCATAATATAGATGTGCTCTGTTTGACAGAAACTTGGCTAAAACCTGATGATTACATTATTTTAAATGAGTCCACCCCCCAAGATTACTGTTATAAACATGAGCCGTGTCTAAAAGGCAAAGGGGGAGGAGTTGCTTCATTTTATAACAACGTTTTCAGGATTTCTCAGAGGGCAGGCTTCAAGTATAACTCGTTTGAAGTAATGGTGCTACATATAACATTATCCAGAGAAACCAATGTTAATGATAAATCCCCTGTTATGTTTGTACTTGGCTACTGTATACAGGCCACCATACAGACTCTATTAAAGAGCTTGGTGATTTTACATCCGAGTTAGTTCTGGCTGCAGATGAAGTTTTAATAGTTGGTGATTTTAATATCCATGTCGATAATGAAAAAGATGCATTAGGATCAGCATTTATAGACATTCTGAACTCTATTGGTGTTAGACAACATGTTTCAGGACCTACTCATTGTCGAAATCATACTCTAGATTTAATACTGTCACATGGAATTGATGTTGATAATATTGAAATTATTCAGCCAAGTGATGATATCTCAGATCATTATTTAGTTCTGTGCAAACTTCATATAGCCAAAATTGTAAATTCTACTTCTTGTTACAAGTATCAAAGAACCATCACTTCTACCACAAAAGCGCAGCTGGAGGAAAACAAAACTAGGGGTATTTCGTATTGCTTGGCAGGAAAGTAGCATATCCCACAGAAAAGCATTAAAAACTGCTAGATCTGATTACTTTTCTTCTCTTTTAGAAGAAAACAAACATAACCCCAGGTATTTATTCAATACAGTGGCTAAATTAACGAAAAATAAAGCCTCAACAAGTGTTGACATTTCCCAAAACCTTCAAACTGGCTGTTATTAAGCCTCTCATAAAAAAACCACAACTTGACCCCAAAGAACTTTTTAATTATAGACCAATCTCGAATCTCCCTTTTCTGTCCAAGATACTAGAAAAGGTGGTATCCTCACAATTATATTCCTTCTTAGAGAAAAATGGTATATGTGAGGATTTCCAGTCAGGATTTAGAATGTATCACAGTACTGAGACTGCTCTCCTTAGAGTTACAAATGATCTGCTCTTATTATCTGATCGTGGGTGTATCTCTCTATTAGCTTTATTGGATCTTAGTGCTGCGTTTGACACAATTGACCACAGCATTCTTTTGCATAGACTTGAACACTTTGTTGGCATCAGTGGAAGTGCATTAGCATGATTTAAATCGTACTTATATGACCGCCATCAGTTCGTAGCAGTGAATGAAGATGTATCATATCGATCACAAGTGCAGTATGGAGTACCTCAAGGCTCAGTACTAGGGCCGCTACTCTTCACGCTTTATATGTTACCCTTGGGAGATATCATCAGGAAACATGGTGTTAGCTTTCACTGTTATGCTGATGATACTCAGCTCTATATTTCCTCGCAGCCCGGTGAAACACACCAATTTGAAAAACTAATGGAATGCATAGTCGATATAAAAAATTGGATGACGAGTAATTTCTTACTGCTAAATTTAGAATAAAACAGAGGTGTTAATTATAGGGCCTAAAAACTCTGCTTGTAATAACCTAGAACACTGTCTAAGACTTGATGGTTGCTCTGTCAATTCTTCGTCATCAGTTAGGAACCTAGGTTTAAAATATTGCTTATTACTTATAAAGCCCTGAATGGTTTAGCACCTCAGTATTTGAATGAGCTCCTTTTACATTATACTCCTCAACGTTCGCTACGTTCTCAAAACTCAGGCAATTTGATAATACCTAGAATATCAAAATCAACTGCGGGCGGCAGATCCTTTTCCTATTTGGCGCCTAAACTCTGGAATAACCTACCTAACATTGTTCGGGAGGCAGACACACTCTTGCAGTATAAATCTAGATTAAAGACCCATCTCTTTAACCTGGCATACACATAACATACTAATATGCTTTTAATATCCAAATCCGTTAAAGGATTTTTAGGCTGCATTAATTAGGTAAACCGGAACTGGAAACACTTCACATAACACCCGATGTACTTGCTACATTATTAGAAGAATGGCATCTACGCTAGTATTTGTCTGTTTCTCTCTTGTTCCGAGGTCACCGTGGCCACCAGATCCAGTCTGTATCCAGATTAGAGGGTCACTGCAGTCACCCGGATCCAGTACGTATCCAGACCAGATGGTGGATCAGCACCTAGAAAGGACCTCTACTGCCCTGAAAGACAGCAGAGACCAGGACAACTAGAGCCCCAGATACAGATCCCCTGTAAAGACCTTGTCTCAGAGGACCACCAGGACAAGACCACAGGAAACAGATGATTCTTCTGCACAATCTGACTTTGCTGCAGCCTGGAATTTAACTACTGGTTTCGTCTGGTCAGAGGAGAACTGGCCCCCCAACTGAGCCTGGTTTCTCCCAAGGTTTTTTTTCTCCATTCTGTAATCGATGGAGTTTCGGTTCCTTGCCGCTGTCGCCTCTTGCTTGTTTAGTTGGGGTCACTTCATCTACAGTGATATCATTGACTTGATTGCAAATAAATGCACAGACACTATTTAACTGAACAGAGATGACATCACTGAATTCAATGATGAACTGCCTTAACTATCATTGTGCATTATTGAGACAGTTTTTCAAATGAATGTTGTTCAGTGCTTTGACGCAATGTATTTTGTTTAAAGCACTATATAAATAAAGGTGATTGATTGATTTATCAATGTTCAGTTAACTCTTGATTTATACCCTCCTCGTGCACTTATTCTATATGCTAGCAGACACACGACTGTAACAGAATCACAGACCCAAAACAGTTTAGTTAATGGCATTTTCTTTCTTTTTGGTTTTTGTTTTCCTCCGTCTCCCGGACGTTTCATCCAGCCCTGAATTTCCTGTTTCTCCACTGGTTCAGCCCAGCCCTGATCCTCCTGTGTACCCTTCCGGTCTCCCACCCCCACCTCCTCCAGTCAGTTCCTCTGCTCCATTTTCGCTGGTTCCGCCCAGCCCTAAATTTTCTGTTTCTCCTCTGGTTCCGTCCAGCCCTGAATTTTCTGTTTATCCGCTGGTTCCACCCAGTCCTTTATTTTCTGTTTCTCCACTGGCTCCGCCCAGCCCTGATCCTCCTGTGTACCCTTCCGGTCTCCCACTCCCACCTCCTCCAGTCAGTTCCTCTGCTCCACTTCCGCTGGTTCAATCCAGCTCCGTATCTCTTGTCTCTGCTGGCTCTGTCCAGCCCTGATCCTCCTGTGTTTCCTCCCATCCTTCCTCTCTCATCTCCTCCTAGACCAGCCAGTTTCTTGACCTCATCTCTACTGGTGCCAGTCAGTCCTGCAGCTCACCCGTAGTCCGCGCCATCTGATGGTTCGCCGCAGGATTTCCAGTCTCCAGCTCCGCCTTGGCATGTGGATTCCCTGTCTCTGCCTCCAGCCTCCGAGCCCTGGACTCCTCCTCGGTCCTTCGACCTAGCGGCTCCGCCTTGGCTCTTAGCTCCCTAGTCTCCATCGTGGCCTGGCATCCCACCTGCTCCACTGGATGCCTGCGTCTGTCGGCCCCCTGGTGTCGTCAGCTTCTTCTCCACCATGGCTCCTCCCACCGTCGACTCCACCATGGATCTCCATCCTGGCTGGTCTCTGGAGCACCATCTGGCTCCTCCTGCTCTGTGCTCCTTCCTGGCTCCTCCCTCCCTCCACTCTGCCCTGGTTCCTAGCTCCCTCTTTGCCTGCCCCTTGCCTGTCTCTAGAACCCCCACCCTCCCTCCACTGATATTCCTCTTGCGGTGCGAGGATGCACCGTTCTGGGGTTGGGGCAAACTGTTATGTTCATGAACTTTGTTTCCTTATTTGGTCTTTTTCCTGTTCTTGTTTTGTTAATTGATTGATCCCCACCTGTCTCCAGTTCCCTGATTACCTCCTGTGTGCTCAAATACCCTGTCTGTTCAGTTCTTCCTCGTCCGTGATTGATGTTAGTTGATGTAAGTTAATGTATTAATGTTGTATGTAGTCTATGTTATCTCTATCGATGTTCAGTAAACTCCTCGTGATTTATACCCTCCTCGTGCACTTATTCTCTACGCTAGCAGATAACGACTGTAACAAGTATAATAAATAAAAGTATAAACATCAGCTTAAATACAGTTATCTAATAAGCATGTCCTATTTTGTGTATTAAACTTCAGAAAAATTGGTGTCTTTTTGAAACATTACTGTCTCTGTATATGATATGACAATTGTTTTCTCATAATAAATAAAATGCTCATGTAGTGACTCAAAGCAGTTCTAGAAGTTATGTTTGTGTGTTCATGTACTCATATATTGAGGCGACAGAGGCTAAAAACACTGCTAGCATCAGTAGGCCTATGTATAATAAATGAAACCGCATGTCTGCACCAATCATTTCTATGAGGGGCAGACAGGGAAATAATTTCAGACCTTGAATTCTCAAACTCATACAAACAAACTCTGAAACATGTACAACCCTATTTTTTTGTATGGACCTGACATATAAAAGGTTTAAATCTTTAGGTTGGGGACAATTAAAATAATCATAAGCTCTCTCCTGAACTGCACCTTCACTTCCATTTTTCTTTTCAGTCTCTTTATTTTGCCCTGATACCCATCTATCTCATGACTTTATTACTCAAGATTTAACAAAACTATACTTTCTAAATTGCCTACATGTCAAAATTAGTACATAACTATCTTTATAAAAAGAAATCCTAATACTGAACATTTTTTATGTTTTTCCCTTACAAAAATAACCCCCCCCCCCAACCTATTATGAAATAGTAATTTAGCAGAAAAATAATCATTTACTATTACTATCATTTACTATTACTGATTTCCACAGACATGCAGAATGTGCAGGATCCATATATTGACTTTTTGCGGCTTAATATTTCACAGACACTAGTCCATATTGCATTTTGATTCAAGTGTACTGACCTACTTTTGAATTATTCGTCCAAAATGTGGCATATTCAGTCCACGTTACAGGAATTCCGTTTTTATGACTGGATTCTACAAACCAGACCGTGTTTTCTACATTGCAGTAATTATAGGGCCGTTTGTCTCAGAATAGTCAGTGCAATTTGGGAAATAAATCAATTAAATCTGTATGTGGATGTAAATATTCAAATGTAATACCCCTTGTAATCCCCCATGTAATCAACACTTTCATAAGTAACTAATTTAATTACACAGTTTTTCTTAGTAACTGTAACTGATTACAGTTACGTTTATTTTGTAATTTAATTACTTAACGCCATTACATGTAACTAGTTACTCCCCAACAATGTATGTATATTTATTATATTGTGTGTGTGTGTGTGTGTATACACACACACACATACACATTTTGGAGATTGAACAGGCCACTCAAGAACATTCTATAATTGATCACTGAACCAAGCACAAGTAGATTTGGATGTGTACTTTGGGATGACCATTGGGAGAGTCCATTGATCATCAGCTTCAGTCTTTGCACCAAAGGCATCACAATTCTTGTCAAAATGGCCTGATACTTCAAAGAATCCATGATGTCCTTCATACAGTCATGATTTCTACTTCCTGCTACAGTTAAGAAACACCATAACAGGATAAAGCCATTATTTTTACTATCGGGCTGAACGGTTCTACGGTTTTCAAATACTGAAATACTCAAATATTGGTACTGAGATTCAAATAATTTTATTTTTGAACACCTGGCATCCCCCACGAAATGGTCTTCATTCATGCTTGAATTTAGCAATTATTTTTACTATCAGGCTGAACAGTTCTAAGGATTGTCAGGTATGGTTACAACTGTATTTACATGTGAGCCTGGTATGGTGCTGCACGATTACAAACCATTCTTGGCCCGGAATTCTCAGCACGGTTAGACAACCATTCTTAAGGGGGTCGCACACCGGACGAGAAGCGCAGCGCCGCGTCGCGTCGCGCCACGTCTTTAAAATTCGAACACATTATTCTCTATGTGAGTACACACACCGGCGGCGCCATTCTGCGTCTGTCTGCGGCGCCCAGCTACGACTCAGAACGCTGTTCAAATTTCTGCCGCGCCACAGAGCGCCATCCGCATAGTTTTATATTAAAAAACCCAGATGTTATAAACTGAAACTGAAATTAAAGTACAGCACACTTGTTTCATTCAAATAAAACATTACAAAGTGTTTGGTTACGTTTTCAGCAGCACAGTTGCCTAGACAACAGATACAACAAAACAATAACAGACTTATTATAATAACACAGATTATTTTCATTAATTAACGTTAAAAACTCAGCTTTTATCAATTAAAATCATATATTTAAAATAAATAATATAAAATAATAGATGAAGTTAAAACTCTCCCATCTTGCTGCGAAATTGAGCTCACGCATTTAGAATGTGCGCGTCCAGTGTGCGATACCTCGAGTTGTCCTACATGTGGCGCGACGCGACGCGGCGCGTCTCGTCCGGTGTGCGACCGCCTTTAGCCGTGGTGTTAGAATGCATGTGCGTGACGTTGCCACTGTGTTGCCGGTCTACCAGTTTCTTCATAGCTGGCTAAGCGTAACACCTTTTTATCAAACAGCCAAGTAAACCGTTATGCTACATTCAATATAAAATGTCTGAAAAAAAAAAATGTCTGAGACAGTCAGATCTGTGGAGGAAACATTTACGCTTATTGATATTAAACCCTGTGTCACCTTCTGTTTATTTTATTTTCAAATGTCAAGTTGTCATTCATTTTTCTGTTATTGAACAGAGTAAATATCAGATAAAAAAAGGAGCATTTGAATTGAGTAAGGACAAGACAAAGGCAGTGTGCCAAATATGCAAAACTGGCCAACCACAATAGCACATCCAGTTCTGAAAAATCTGTAATTAGTATGCCTATAGCATATTGTTGGTCTAAAGCAGGGGTCAGCAACCTATGGCACAAGTGGCTTGCAGAGGGATAATTGCTCGCATGCGAGCATTAGGGAAAACTGCATACTGATGTAATAACTTATAGTAACAGAGCCTGTTAGGTGCTATAAATACTATTAAAGTGTGAGAATTAACTTGCACTAGTCAATTCAGATCAAAGCCTTAGCAGTCTAACAGCGCTGGTCAATGTCAAAATTACTGAGATGGCCAATCAAATCAAAGTAGGTGGAGTTTAATGTTGTCACGGTGTCTGGTCTGTTTCTCCCCAGGTGTCCACTAGTGTTCTCACTTCCCCATAGACAATTCACCGCAGGCACTACATTTTCCACATAGCTTTGTCACTTCATCAGTTAATTGCACACCTGTTTTTGCACTCCGCTGTCTCCATTTCCTTCATTATCCTGTCTATATATTAGGGTTGTGCCGATAGACGATTGTATCGTGTATCGACGATAGTCAGAGATATCGACATAAGCAGATTCCTCTGTCGATAATCAAGACGATATTAGGCTCATTTTCCTATAAATGGATTATATTATAATTATTATTTTTATTTTTATTAGGCTGCTTATTATAATTCGGCTATCAAACTGCCCAGCAATTTCACTTCAGCACCGCATTTCTTTGACTCGGATAACTCGTTAAATCCATGAAATTAAAGGGATAAAAAAACAAGGAGTTGGTGTCCCACACATTTAATGGCTGCTACATGATAACGCGCTCTTCTCATACATGAGAGATTAACTCTTTCATGGCTTACAAATAAAGACAAAATAATAAAGCGACAGAGTGAACTTTTCATCCATAGTGGTTCTCATGTAGTCCTTCTCTTTAAAGACTGATCACTTAACTTATAACACACACTATGTGGTGACGTAGAAGGACTACGTGAGAACCACTATGGATGAAAGTTCGCTCTGCCGCCTTTTTATTATTTTTATGCACCCTGCACTATAATGTGATACATGCAAAATACAGAGTTTTGGCCGTTACAAAGTCTCCATCCACAAACAGATGTACATTGTCTGCAGATACGTATTTCATTGCACTTTAACAAGTAATCCAGCCCATATATGTGCAATATTTTAAACGAGCCCTCACCATCTGAGTGTAATGCCACAGTTATGTTAGAATGCATCTCTTTCTTGTTTCTGTGGCGGTGCATTGGTCTCGTCATGAGGCATAGTCCCGAGTGCTGTATGACTGATGCATCGGTAGGCTACAATTGAACTTTACTAATAATACATGAACTTAGCTGTTTTAAATACTTTATATTTAACATGTTCGTTTATGTCCAATATTAGTGTTAAACTGCTGGACTTTAAATGAAATCGACTATTGATTTTCACCGTTGACTGATTTTGCAGAACATTTAGACTGATAACTTCCGTGCGCAGATGCGGCAGATTTGTCACCGGATGTTATCAGTCTAAATGTATGACATTTGCGCCCGACAATATATGAACTAGCCATTTAAAATACAGTATTTTTATATTTAACATTAGTTTATCAGTATGTTTGAAAGTATATTTTTTCGATTACTGGTGATTCCATAGGCTCACTCTCGCGCACCTGCTCGGTTTAAAACACCAAATAGTTATGCTATGACGAGAACAAAGAGTTTTCTTTTGCTCCACCCATGCACGATAATAGTGTCGTCGATCTCATGGGCTGATGATATGACGATCTGAAAAATGACCATATCGCCCAACACTACTATATATACACCGGTCTGTTTTCATTCGGTTTCATGGAGACCTTATTTTCCATCACCCAGTATTCTATTCTCGCATTCCCTTGTGGTTTCTAGTTTCTTGTTTCATGTTTGTTTTGTTTCTGGACTGATTTCATGGTTATGACCTCTTGCCTGTTTGGATATCGATTTTTGGATTTCCCATTAAACACACTGATTTTGGATCTCTCGTTCCTGTGAACATTCGTTACAAATGTTCACAGAAGCAGAACGCGAAGCGCAACTTTAAAGAGTTGATGAAGATGAAGCTGCAAATCATTAAATTAAGTCTAACTTTTGATACATTTAACGAAATAAATGTTAAATGACGACAACTATATCCAGTAATATAGTTATATATATAGGCCATTTTGAGAGAGCGAGGGGGGGGGGGGGGGGGGGTGTAAAATGTCTGCGCCTGTCTCTCTCTACAATGAAGAGATTTTGTCCCCTTGTTATTGAGAAATATTGTAGTGATTCACAAATGATTAATAAAAGTCGCGTGGCAGCACTGATAAGTTTATGAGATTATGAGATTAGTCATGCCGAAAAAGCTGCTTTTATCCACCCGGTTAATCCCAAGCCCACCCCTTCTCCCAAAACAGCTTATACTACTATTTCAGCTATTAAAATAGTTCAGTTTTGTATGTAATGGCAAAGTGATTATATATATTTTGTTTTTTTCAAATTAATGACCAAGCAGTCAGCGGCAGACAGTAAGCTGATCATATATGTTTGATCAATTTAGCCTTGTCAAATCATCGCAATTTGCCTAAAATAAAATCTACAGATATACTAAAACACTTCAAGCATATAACAATGTTTAAACGTTAAACCTAGATAAATGTGCGCTTTATCAAATAGTTTGTGCATAGAGTGGAAGCTATGCTTTTATAAAATAAAGAAAACAAACATGTGCCTTTTGCCTTCTAGTCTTGAATAGGAGCGTTTTACAAAAATGAACCAAAACTCAGCAAATAAATGCCTCACAGTCGTGATAAATATATCTATAGAAAGCTGTGAATTAGTACTTAACGAAATAAAACATAGGCTATCGAAAACAAACTCTTATTATAATCAATCTGTAAAGATGCATTTCTTAAAGACATGTCTAATGAGGAGATGGCAAGCACTGCACATTACCAATTGGCTCGTTGTTTGTTGTGGTACTTTCAATAACTCCCCATTCTCCAACTTCTCCCTGATGCTCTGCATTGTCAACTGTCACATGTATGCCAATGCATGTGTATGTGTGTTGCGTAGGCGATGCATAATGTTTATAACAACCTATAACCATTATAACAGTATTTCAAACAGAAGCCTGTGTTATAAGACCTTTAAAATATGCTAAGCATCTGTGAACGGTGTTTTTTTTCTCTCTTTGCTCATGTGTTTAGACGTGTTTGTGTTCCAGATGGGTGTGGCCGCTGTTAACAAGCTGAAGATGGTGATTGGTCCTACTATGCACCTGAACCAGATTTAAGAAATGCCCCAAACACTTGTCTAGTGCTTTTGAGCCTCGTTGACTACTATCAGGTTTTGCTAGCATTCTGAGTTACTGTTTTGTGCTATTGAGTGTATCTTTATCCTTGTTTGGTTATGAGTGTCATACCAGAGAGAAATATTCTGTGTTGTGAATCTGCTGAGTGTCTGTCATTAGCTGCGTTTACATGGACACATGTATTTTTGTCATTGTTTGGTTATGAGTGTCGTACCAGAGAGATATATTCTGTGTAGTGAATCTGTTGTCTGTCATTGTAAGTTAAAATACTGAAATCTCCTGTTTCTCTGAATATTGCTTCTTTTGACTATGATTTGGATTCTGATTCTGCTTTGTGTACGCCCAGAAACTTTGTAAATATTCTTATAAATTCGATTTTGCCATACTAAGGGATGTAGGGGGTTAGACGCCTTTTTTTTATGTATCTTTTTCTCACTTTGTGGCTAAATAAGGTAGGTAAGTTGGTCTGTATTTTTGTTTTCTTTATTTCCATTTGATGTTATTTAGTTGCAAAGAAATGTTTGTTTTGTTTATTGTTTTGGCCTTGTCTACCCCTGAAAAGATTCCGGTTAAAAAAAAAACAAAAAAAAAAAACATGTTTATTTGGCATCTCTCTGGTGTGATCTCAGTTCTCTTTTTCTGTTACAGCTAACCCCTAGATGTCATAACAGAAATTGGGGGCTTGTCCGAAAGGTTAGTTGTATCATTGGTAAAGGAGACATTAAGGAACTCATTAAATTGGCTTTGTATTTGAACATGGAATTTTGTCTAATGAAGGTGTGGGTGAGGCAGTTGTTGCAGCTCAAGTGTTGACTTTCATAGGGAAGGGGGCAGAACCCAAACCCGCGGAGTTGCCGCTTATCTTCATTCTCCTAGTAATCCTTTCCTGGCGATCAGAATGAAAGTGCTGGAGTTGGAGTTAAGCAACACCAATTTCAGAGACAACTGTTGCATGTGCGCAGAGTTGATATTGAAGCCCAGTGAGCTGTCAGGCTCAAGGAGCTGGACCTGGAGATAATAACTAAACCTGTTCACCCCTCAGCTGCTGATGTGCCCAGTGTGAGTCTGCCTGTAATCACCACTGGTAAATGCTTCCATTCCAAGCCCTATTCCTGCAACGCAACTAGCTTTACAAGTGAACCTGAATTTGATGTCAGTAGACAAATTACCTTAGTTCCACTGTTTCGGGAGAGTAAAGTAGATACGTATTTTACTGTATTTGAATGCATTGTGGCCACATTGAAATGGCCACAAAGTATTTGGCCACTCCGGTTACAATCTTAACTTGTTGGGAAAGCACAGGAACTCTGTTCCGCTTTAACTCTTAAACAGGGCCTGTATTATGGGGTAATGCAAAATGCTATGTTGAGCGCTTATGAACTGGTTCCTGAGGTATACCGACAGAAATTTAGAAATCATGTGAAAACCCCTACTCCAACTTTCGTTGAATTCGAGACAAAAGCCAATTTGTTTGAGAAGTGGTGCACTGCAAATAAAGTTGATACGTTTGAGAATTTAAGAGTATTGTTGGAAGAGTTCTGCCTGAGAAAATTGTGGTATACTTGAATAAACAAAAAGTGTCTTCACTTTCTGAAGCCTCTGTTGTTGGGGATAAGTTTGTGTTTACTCAGTGTTTTCATCACCCATAAAGCATAGTTTTTCTGATCGTGTCTGTAATTCTTAAGATTACCCGGCATTACCAAACAATGCTTCAAGTACAGGTCCTTCTCAAAAACTTTGCATATTGTGATAAAAGTTCATTATTTTCCATAATGTAATGATAAAAATTAAACTTTCATATATTTTAGATTCATTGCACACCAACTGAAATTTCAGGTCTTTTATTGTTTTAATACTGATGATTTTGGCATACAGCTCATGAAATTAGCATATCATGTAAAGGTTCTCTAAACAAGCTATTAACCTTATCATCTGAATCAACTCATTAACTCTAAAACACCTGCAAAAGATTCCTGAGGCTTTTAAAAACTCCCAGCCTGGTTCATTACTCAAAACCACAATCATGGGTAAGACTGCCGACCTGACTGCTGTCCAGAAGGCCATCGACACCCTCAAGCGAGAGGGTAAGACACAGAAATAAATTTCTGAACAAATAGGTTGTTCCCAGAGTGCTGTATCAAGGCACCTCAGTGGTAAGTCTGTGGGAAGGAAAAAGTGGGGCAAAAAACACTGCACAACGAGAAGAGGTGACCGGACCCTGAGGAAGATTGTGGACTGAGTCTGGAGTAGAAACATCCAGAGCCACGGTGCACAGGCATGTGCAGGAAATGGGCTACAGGTGTCACATTCCCCAGGTCAAGCCACTTTTGAACCAGAAACAGCGGCAGAAGCACATGACATGGGCTACAGAGAAGCAGCACTGGACTGTTGCTCAGTGGTCCAAAGTACTTTTTTCGGATGAAAGCAAATTTTGCATGTCATTCGGAAATCATGGTGCCAGAGTCTGGAGGAACACTGGGGAGAAAGAAATGCCAAAATGCCTGAAGTCCAGTGTCAAGTACTCACAGTCAGTGATGGTCTGGGGTGCCACTTCAACTGCTGGTGTTGGTCCACTGTGTTTTATCAAGGGCAGGGTCAATGCAGCTAGCTATCAGGAGATTTTGGAGCACTTCATGCTTCCATCTGCTGAAAAGCTTTATGGAGATGAAGATTTTGTTTTTCAGCATGACCTGGCACCTGCTCACAGTGCCAAAACCACTGGTAAATGGTTTACTGACTATGGTATTACTGTGCTCAATTGGCCTGCCAACTCTTCTGACCTGAACCCCATAGAGAATCTGTGGAATATTGTGAAGAGAAAGTTGAGAGACGCAAGACCCAACACTCTGGATGAGCTTAAGGCCGCTATCAAAGCATCCTGGGCCTCCATAACACCTCAGCAGTGCCACAGGCTGATTGCCTCCATGCCACGTCGCATTGAAGCAGTCATTTCTGCAAAAGTATTCCCAACCAAGTATTGAGTGCATAACTGAACAATTATTTGAAGGTGGAATTTTTTTGTATTAAAAACATTTTCTTTTATTGGTCGGATGAAATATGCTTTTTTTTTAGATAGGAATTTTGGGTTTTCATGAACTGTATGCCAAAATCATCAGTATTAAAACAATAAAAGACCTGAAATATTTCAGTTGGTGTGCAATGAATCTAAAATATATGAAAGTTTATTTTTTATCATTACATTATGGAAAATAATGAACTTTATCACAATATGCTAATTTTTTTTAGAAGGACCTGCACTTTAAATATGGAGAATCATTAATGTTTTTACGGTCATGAGGTGGGACACCTCATCGCTACCTGTCCCAGTCTGAAACGCAAAGCTAGCAAGAAAAACACTTATAAAAGTGTTGCTTTAGTTGGGCGACCCATTTTCTCTCGAGACGAAGATTCTAGATACAATTACTGAATCTGCATTTAAGCCATTTATTTTTGATGGGGTAGTGTTGTTTAGTGAAGCAGACTCTGAAACAAAAAGTGTTTGCATCCTTCGTCATACTGGTGCCTCTCAGTCCATAATCTTAGAGTGTGTTGCCATTTTCGGAACAGTCAAGCTGTGGTTGTGGTACTAATGCAAGGCATTGACCTATCTGTACATTTACATTTATTCATTTAGCAGACGCTTTTATCCAAAGCGACTTACAGATGAAGACAGTGGAAGCAATCAAAAACAACAAAAAGAGCAATGATATATAAGTGCTACAACAAGTCTCAGGTTAACAGTCCATGTAGCATGGGATTTTAAATAATATAATAAATAAGAAAACAGATAGAATAAAAAATAAGAATAGAGCAAGCTAGTTAGAGGTCTTTACACATACACACATATATATAATTGCATAATAAATGAAAAGAAAAATAGAATACAAAAAGATTAGAAAGATAGTTAGATTTTTTAAGAATAGAATTAGAATATTGAGTGATAAAGTTAGAGGGTCAAATAAAGATGGATGAGATGTGTTTTAAGCCGATTCTTGAAGATGGCTAAGGGACTCAGTTGCTCGGATTGAGTTGGGAAGGTCATTCCACCAGGAGGGAACATTTAATTTAAAAGTCCGTAAAAGTGACTTTGTGCTTCTTTGGGATGGCACAATCAAGCGACGTTCACTTGCAGAACGCAAGCTTCTAGAGGGCACATAAGTCTGAAGTAACAAATTTAGGTAAATGGGGGCAGAGCCAGTGGTAGTTTTGTAGGCAAACATCAATGCCTTGAATTATATGCGAGCAGCTATTGGAAGCCAGTGCAAATTGATAAACAGAGGTGTGACGTGTATTCTTTTTGGCTCATTAAAAATTAATCTTGCTGCCGCGTTCTGAATTAATTGTAACGGTTTGATAGAATTGGCTGGAAGACCTGCCAAGAGGCCATTGCAATAGTCCAGCCTGGAAAGAACAAGAGCTTGAACAAGGAGTTGTGCAGCATGTTCCGAAAGAAAGGGCTTGATCTTCTTGATGTTGAATAAAGCAAATCTGCAGGTTTTGGACAGTTTTAGCAATGTGGTCTGAGATAGTCAGCTGCTCATCAATCATAACTCCAAGGCTTCTAGCTTTTTGAAGGAGTTATGGTTGAAGTGCCTAACTTGGTGGTGTAATTGTGATGGAACCACAAGCAGTTCTGTCTTGGAAAGGTTGAGTTGAAGGTGATGGTCCATCATCCAGGAAGAAATGTCTGTTAGACAAGCTGAGATGCAAATAGCTACCGTCGGATCATCAGGATGGAATGAGAGGTAGAGTTGAGTGTCATCAGCATAGCAGTGGTATGAAAAACCATGTTTCTGAATGACAGAACCTAATGATGCCATGTAGACAGAGAAGAGAACAGGTCCAAGAACTGAGCCCTGAGGCACCCCAGTAGTTCGATGTTGAGACTTGGACACCTCACCTCTCCAAGATACTTTGAAGGATCTATCTGATAGGTAAGCCTCAAGCCATTGAAGTGTGGTTCCTGAGATGCCATTTGCCAGTAGGGTAGATAGGAGGATCTGGTGCTTAACAGTGTCAAAAGCAGCGGACAGATCAAGCAGGATAAGTACTGAAGATTTGGATTCTGCTCTTGCCAGTCTTAGAGCTTCAACAACTGAGAGCAAGGCCGTCTCAGTTGAATGTCCAGTTCTGAAGCCAGATTGGTTGCTGTCAAGGAGATTGTTGTTTGTGAGAAATGTAGAGACTTGTTTGAACACAGTGTGTTTGCAATGAAAGGAAGAGAAACTGGTCTGTAGTTCTCTAAAAGAGATGGGTTGAGGTTGAGTTTCTTAAGTAGTGGAGTTATACGTGCCTGTCTAAATGATGAGGGGAAAACACCAGTGTGGAGTGACGTGTTGATGATGTGAGTGAGTGCAGGTATAACTGCAGGAGAAATGGCTTGAAGAAGATGAGATGGAATAGGATCAAGTGGGCAAGTAGTAGGGTGATTAGAAAGGATGAGTTTTGAGACTTCTGCCTCAGGGAGTGAAGAGAAGGATGTAAATGAGTGTAAGTTTGCTGGTGATATGAGCTGTAACTACTTTTCTCTGTAGTTAAAGTACCTTTACACAAGGTCTATTTGCGTTTTGGAAATAATTATGGTGAAGTTAAACTGGCAGTTCAGGCTGAGTTACCTATTAAAGGTGTAGCGCCCATACTAGGAAATGACCTAGAACAGGGGTAGGCAAGTTCGGTCCTAGAGAGCCGCAGTCCTGCACAGTTCAGCTCCAACCCAGAAAAAAAAAAAAAAAAACCTCTCCTACCTTTTAGTAATCCTGAATGGATTGATGAGCTTGTTCAGGTGTGTTTCATTAGGGTTGAAGCTGAACTCTGCAGGTCTGCGGCTCTCTAGGACTGAACTTGCTTACCCCAGACCTAGAAGGTAAAACATTTTTTGTTTGCGTGAAGTTATAGATGTTCCTGATGTACATGATGAAGATGCTTTACAGGAAGAGTTTCCTGATGTGTTTAGCACGTGTGTGGTGACCTGAGCTCAAGGTCAAAAACTAAAAGACACTGTAGATCTGTCAAAGACCTTTTTGTGTGCTGACAATTCTGCTGAGAAAAAGTTGATTCAGTTGAAGTAGAAATCTGTGCACTTCCTTATGTTGATTTGGCATTTGGAAAAACCATGTTAATTGAGGCGCAACGGGCCGATCAAACTCTGTGTCCCTGTGTTGCAGCTGCTGTCGAGCTGAACATTTTGCCAGAGCGTCCAGTTACCTACTTTGATGTCGGCGTCCTTATGCGTAAGTGGTCTCCATGTCATGTCACTGATGATTAGGGTACCGTTTTTCAAGTTGTCATTCCAACACACTTTCGAGAGCAAGTTTAAAAGCTTATGATAGTTTGTTGAAATTTCTTTTGGCCTTCAATGAAATCAGACGTTTCAAAATACTGTAAATCTTGCCATGCATGTCAGTTATCTGGCAAGATGAATCAAGTTAGTCCCCTGGCTCCGTTGAAGCCAATACCAGCTATTAGTGAACCATTTGAGCGCATTCTGATTGAGTTGAGCCATTGCCCAAAACTAAATCCGGAAATTCCTACTTGTTAACGCTGATGTGTGGATCGACCAGGTATCCCAAAGCGATACCTCTGCATTCACTTAAAGCTCATGCAATAGTCAAAGCGATCGCCAAATTCTGCACTACTTTTGGAGTGCCTAAATATATTCAATACGATCAAGGAACTAATTACATGCCAAGTGTTTGCCAAAGTAATGAAAAAATGAAACCTCAAACATCAGGTATCTCGTGCGTATCACCCTCAGTCCCAAGGTGCCATCGAGCGGTTTCATCAAACTCCTAAATCCATGCTAAATCCCACTGTTGTTATTTGCCGTTCGTACTTTGACTCAAGCTTCCCTTGGTTTCAGTCCTTCAGAGTTCATCATTGGGCACACTGTGTGTGGTCCATTGAAGATTTTGTAGGAGCAAATTCTTTCATCCAACCATTCCTCCCCCACTAAGAATGTTTTAGATTAGTTCATTTCGTGACCAACTAAATTGTGGAAACTGAAAAAATACTCACTTGGTTCTGTACAAGACCAAATGAAGGCTCGTTATGATCAAAAGGCTGTCCAAAAATTGATGGGTTGAATATGAATAGTGCCACCTTTACCTCTTTATTTGTCCAATTCAGAAACGGTCAAACCTTTCAACAAAGTTGTCCTACTTATCCATGTCTGCCCAGGCTGATGTCAAAAGTATGATTAAGAGATATCAGACTTTGTTCATTGATTTCCCTACCACTACACAAGTGCTAACACCCAACATTGATGTTTGTTCACATGCACCCATCAAACAATGGGTTTATCATGTAAACCCACTAAAGAAAGAATCGATGAGGCAAGAAACCCAGTATCTACTTGAAAATAACTTGGCAGTCCCTAGTTTTAGCCCATGGTGTTCCCCATGTCTTCTTGTCTTTTTCTTCACAAAAAAGGTATTGAGAAATGTTATTGCTGACTCTATGTCCTGTGTTAATCAGTAAAACAATGTATGTTTTATTTTATGGTTGGGGGATGTTATGACCTTTAAAATATGCTATGCATCTGTGAACTGTTTTTTGTATGTGTTTTTTTTTTCTGTCTCTCTGCTCGTGTGTGTAGACATGTTTGTGTTCCAGATGGGTGTGGCCTCTGTTAGCCAGCTGAAGATGGTAATTGGTCCTACTATGCACCTGAACCAGATTTAAGAACCGCCCCAAACACTCATCTAGTGCCTTTGAGCCTTGTTGACTATTGTCAGGTTTTGCTAGCATTCTGAGTTACTATTTTGTGCTATTGAATGGATCTTTATCCTTGTTTGGTTATGAGTGTCATACCAGAGAGAAATATTCTATGTTGTGAATCTGCTGAGTGCCTGTCATTAGCTGCGTTTACATGGACACTACTAATCGGATCGTAATAGGACTAGAAGCACAATAAGAAAAAAAAGTCACATGTAAACACGTCAAATGGATTGAACTGGCGAGATCAGACTAAAATTTTGATCTGAAGGGGTGGATAATCCCTTTTGTAATCGCGCGAGAGGACATGTAAACACTTAATCGGATTGAAAACCGAAACGGGAAAGTATTACGCATGCGCAGTGGCGTAGACATAGCGTAATGACGTATGACGTGTGGAATTACCTGTTCTTCCTTGTGACTAAAGTGTCATAAATAAGTGTCCTGTCATTATAAAACTCCCCTTTCACTCAGCGTATGTGAAGTGGAACAGGACCACGTTCCACCAGTCCTTGTTTTATACTCATCAACAGACCACTAGTTTTGGGTGCGGGAAGGGACACTTTTTTTTTAAGTAACGTTAAGCAGCACAACAGTTTATGTGCTGGTCGCTGCCTAATTAGGACCCGAAGTCGATAAATATCATGTGTGCTTTTTAAAACAGCATGCGACAGCAGCAGGAAACTCTGTATGTTCACGCAGTGTGCGCATGTCAAAGGGTAAATCCGATTAGAAGCTTATGACATGTATAAGTGCTTATCAACCCAATAACTTTATTCAACGTTCATGTAAACACTACGTTCGGATTTGTCAATCAGAATTAATCCAATCTGATGGAAGCAAAAAGTGTACATGTAAACGCACCTATTGTAAGTTAAAATACTGGTATCTCCTGTTTCGCTGAATATTGCCTGTTTTGACTATGATTTGGATTCTGATTCTGCTTTGTGTACGCCCGGAAACTTAAAATTAACTTTTTAAACATTCTTGTAAATTTATCTATTTGGATAAAAAAAAATCTATTTTGCCATACCTTAGTATGGATGTAGGGGGTTATATGTATCCTATGTATATATGTATATGTATCTTTTTCTCACTTTGTTTGTGGTTAAGAGAGGTAGGTCTGTATTTTTGTTTTCTTTATTTCCATTTGAAAAAAAAGCTTGTTTTGTTTATTGTTTTGGCCTTGTCTTCCCCTGAAAATGTTCCTGTTAAAATAAAATAAAAATTGTTTACTTGGCATCTCTCTGGTGTGATCTCAGTTCTCTTTTTCTGTTACAGCTAACCCCTTGAGGTTGTAACAGTGTGCTCTGTGCATATATGGGCACAATAAAAGGAGAGAAGCTAAATGAGCACAACCCAAGCTGTATATAAAAAAAAAAAAAATGAATCAAATGATTTCACCCCTACGATTTTGAGCCAAATTACATTGGGATAAAAATTACTTTAGAAAGATTGCGAAATCATGTTATTTATATAAATAAATAAAAAACAAAGATAAAGTCTATTAGTAAAATCTATTGACACAAGTTTCTGAAATTTGGATGATTTGACACTGAATGACCCATATATGCTTAAATGGCATCTTTTTATAAGTAGCCTTTTACTAATGAATTGATACCAATACTGCTACTGATGTCTCTTTTGAAAACATTTCCCAACCATTTTAGCAATAAATTATAGCCAACAACATTACAGTATAAAATAAAGCCTTTGTTTTTAACATTTTTCACTCCTTTGTATGCAGCAATGCTTTTGCGATATAAACTTACAAATATTCGTCATGCCAATAAAGCACATACATACATACATACATACACATATATATATATATATATATATATATATATATATATATATATATATATATATATATATATATATGTATGTATGTATGTATGTATGTCTAGAGAGAGAGAGAGAGAGAGAGAGAGAGAGCGAGCGCACACTGCTCAATCACATTTAGGGAAGTATAAGATGTGCTAGTAATGGGTCTCTCACCACATCGTTCCTGAGCTCCTCTCTGACAGCTTGGATGGTGTCTCTACACTCCGCCAGCAGGCTCTCATAGAGGCGCTCCTTTGTTTCTTCATTATCTGCCTGTGAACAGAAACAGGCCAAACAGTCAGGATACCTGCTCTTATATATTGTGTGTATAACCATACAGTGAAATTCTAAATTTTCATACTGCATGTGCTCTATAGCCCTAATTGTTTTTTTTTTGTATTAAAGCTTATGGTGCAGACTTGTGTCTGATATATTAGGTTAGTTTGTTTTGGTGTGAAAGGGGTTTCCTGAATTGTGCACCAGCCTAACAAGATGCGTATGCACCTATTGCATCGGATGGCATTATTCTTCCATTTCTTCCGCTCAAGTCTATGGCAGCCCATAAAACCGCTTGCAGGAAAGTTGTGAAATCTGGCCAAAAAAAAAAAAAAAATTGTTCGAAAAACATACTCGCCACAATTGGCTCATCTTCATACCATGCTGGCAAAAAGTTATGGAATTCAAGTTGATTCTTCAAACTGTTCTCAAATAACATGTAAACGAATTTGACGCAAAGCATCCAAAAATGGATCTGACACTGTATCTCTACAACGGTTCAGCATATTGAGACCACACCTGGTGTGTGTTATGCTGTGTTCACACCAAACGCGAATAGAGCGTCTGGCGCGAATGATTTAAATGTTAAGTCAATGCAAAGGCACGTTTACGCACGTCTGGAGGTCTCGCAGGACGAATGAGGCGTTAAGCGCGGCGCGGAAGACGCAAATTCGCCTCATTCGCGCGAATTGACGCACGAAACGCGCGTTAAGCGCGAATGGTGCTTTTTTGTGCATTTAACGTTTGACGCGAATTCGCGTCTGCCACCCGAGTTGAAAAATTTGAACTTTGGCGTCAATTCGTGCCGCGTTAACCAATCAGGAGCCTGCTAGGAGTCACTCATTCAACAGTATATTCCTGCAGCCTCCGGTTGTGCAGGAATACCTTTCTCCACTCATTCAAAATGGAGGAACATCTGATGTTGTCAGTGAGCAGTCAACCGTAACTATATGACAAAAGTTCATATTTCTATAGAGACAGGAATAAATATATATATATATATATATATATATATATATATATATATATATATATATATATATATATATATATATATAAACATTAATAGATAAATTGAATAAAGGCCAAAGATAAGAAATTTCATTTTACCCCAAACAAATTATATTTTATCTTGAACCACTAAAGAGACATCAGAGCCAGCGGCAAATGAAAGTGAAAGTGAAGTGACATTCAGCCAAGTATGGTGACCCATACTCAGAATTTGTGCTCTGCATTTAACCCATCCGAAATGCACACACACAGAGCAGTGAACACACACACACTGTGAGCACACACCCGGAGCAGTGGGCAGCCATTTATGCTGCGGCGCCCGGGGAGCAGTTGGGGGTTCGATGCCTTGCTCAAGGGCACCTAAGTCGAGGTATTGAAGGTGGAGAGTAGGGGTGTGACGGTTCGTATATAACCGTGAGACCGGCGGTTATAGTTGAACACCGTCATTAGAACTCTATAACCGCCAAAACAGTGTCATTAAAATATTTTTTACAAACATTTTTTAGATAGGATCATAAGATGCGCAATATATCGGGAGACATGGTTTTTACCACTTAATGAAGTTTTGTAAATCGTCAGACATGATATTTACCACTTCATAAAATTTTGCTTTGTAGAAAACCTTTCTTAAAAACGAATTTCGTTTTGTACAGATTTTGTCTTAATTTTAATAAATGTTTCATCAACCAATTGCATGTATTTTAATAAATAAAAAGCAAATAGCAGACAATGATAACCGACATGGAAGCACCAGCGCGCCGCGTTCACTTGCACTGCACTGTGAACTAGAGCGCATCTCATCGCAAATGAAACTCAGCGTAGGCCTATGCCTCATACATTAGCATTAAATATCTTTGCTGCATCCTTTCTAGAACAATGGCATTTTTTTTGTGAGTCGCATCAGCAAAGCATTGCATGGCCATAGACCGCAAAACAATCAGCGGATGGCGGGCGGATGCGGCTTTGAAATTTCCTCAAAAAACGTTGGATGATGAGTTTTGTGACCGATCTCCTTAATAAATGGAGGAGTGAAATCTCTGCCCCTTTACCGATCAGAGCGCGCGCTGACACGGAGTTAACCCGCTATCTCCAAGAACAACCAATTGACTCTACGGTAGATGCCAAAATGACACTTGAGGTTGTATCTCTGCAATGCATTGACAAACTTTGTGCCATTGTCAACTCACACAATTCACACCACATCAATTTGATAACAGCGCCACCTGTTGGTCAAACATATGTCAATAAATCATGTTACTAGAGGTTGCATTTATGATTTTTCAGCCGTTTTGACTAAAATGATCCTAAAATGATCCTTCAATTACTAATTTCTGCAGTTGGTCTGATACTTACTTCTGTTATGTTTGGCCCCGTAATTGCTGTATATTATAAATATATTACTAAGATTGTAATAATTAGCACTTTTACTACGAGTAGATTATAGATAGATTTGTGTGTGTGTGTGTGTGTGTGTGAAAGCCTTAAATCAGACTTACAGAAAGTTGTATAAGGTGAGGGCTGTTTGTGTATGATTATGAGTAATAGAAATAAAATCATGAAAAAGTAGTCCTTGCTAACATGGTCACCTTTATGTTCCACCCTCTAGATCGTAACAATACATTCATTATAGAATTAGAAAGTTCCAGTTGTTTGATGGGGACACATTCAACAAGGTTTAAATGCACTGTAACTACAACGACGGACAATCAGAGGGGTTCTAGAGTGCGACCAATTTGGTCCTAGATTTTGGTCAATTTGGTCCGCTCCTTGAGCCGGGCTTCAGGTCAATTTTCACATAATAGTTCCGATGCGGGCCAGGCCTTCTTCCTGTTTTAAACTTCTTTCTTTTGTATTTTAGACATCCATTAATTAGTGATAAAACAAAATTGCCACGCTGGTGGAAACAACACAAGACCGTGTTACCGCAACAGTTATCCGTTCAAGTACACGCAATAGGCTTAAAGGGTTGGTTCACCCACAAATGAAAATTATGTCATTAATAACTCACCCTCATGTCTTTCCAAACCAGTAAGACCTCCATTTATCTTTGGAACGCAGTTTAAGATATTTTTAGATTTAGTCCGAGGGCTCTCAGTCCCTCCATTGAAACTGTGTGTATGGTATACTGTCCATGTCCAGAAAGGTAAGAAAAACATCATCAAAATAGTCCATGTGATATCAGAGGTTCAGTTAGAATATTTTGAATCATCTTGCATTTTGAAGAATATTTTGAAGGTCCAAATATAGAAGACAATGCTGAATAAAGTCGTAGTTTTTGCTCTTCTGTGTCTGTTGTGAGAGAGTTCAAAACAAAGCAGTTTGTCATATCCGGTTCGCGAACGAATCATTCGATGTAACCAGATCTTTTTGAAACAGTTCACCAAATCGAACTGAATCGTTTTAAACTGTTCGCGTCTCCAATACGCATTAATCCACAAATGACTTAAGCTGTTTACTTTTTTAATGTGGCTAACACTCCCTCTGAGTTCAAACAAACCAATATCCCGGAGTAATTCATTTACTTAAACAGTACACAGACTGAACTGCTGTGAAGAGAGAACTGAAAATGAACAGAGCCAGATAATGACTCGTTCACGAGTCAAGAACCGTTTCTGTCAGACGTGTCCAATTCGAGAACCGAGGAGCTGTGCATGTGTGATTCAGCGTGAAACAGACCGACACACAGAGAATCCGAACCGAACTGATTCTGTGCTCATGTTATGAGCGCGGGTAAACCGAAGGCTTGAATAAAGGGCAATCATCGCCAATGACGCCATTACGTAGAGCCCAAAAAGAACCGGTGAACCGTTTTCTTCAACCAGTTAATTGAGTCGAACTGTCCGAAAGAACTAGAGTAAGACTTAGAGTAAGACGGGAATAATGATACTGAAAATTTTGCTTTGATCACTGTAATAAATTAAACTTTAAAATAAATTCTAGAAAGATTAAAATATGAAATATGATAGAAAACCTTTTTTATAAAAAATATTTCACAATATTACTGCTTTAGCAAACTAGTATTGACTGGTATTTTGTCATGTTGAAATATATAAATGAACATCACATAACTAGCATTTCCATCGCGTTGTTTTCATATGGATTATCACATATTTGTTTTCAGTGCTTATTTTAAAAGTAGACATGTCAAGCTTTCTATAGATATATCTCTCATGTCTCTGAGTATTTGCTGAGTTACGTATACGCGTGAACTACTGGTGATTCGAAAACCGATGAAACCGGTTCTTGACTCGTGGCTTTTAGGTGCACCAGTGCAACCAGTGCAGAAAGTTAATCTAGAGCCCTGAATCAAATTTCTTAATTTTCATTTTTCAAGATGCATCTTTATTTTTTGTGAATGTAATAATTATATTTAATATAATTTCAAATACCAAAGTAGTAACAACTATACAGTTACTGTACGGGTACTTCAGTTGTGATGTAAAATTAACCCTCTGGAGTCGAATCACGCGTATACGTAACTCAGCAAATACTCAGAGACATGAGAGATATATCTATAGAAAGCTTGACATGTCTACTTTTAAAATAAGCACTGAAAACAAATATGTGATAATCCATATGAAAACAACGCGATGGAAATGCTAGTTATGTGATGTTCATTTATATATTTCAACATGACAAAATACCAGTCAATACTAGTTTGCTAAAGCAGTAATATTGTGAAATATTTTTTATAAAAAAGTTTTTCTATCATATTTCATATTTTAATCTTTCTAGAATTTATTTTAAAGTTTAATTTATTACCGTGATCAAAGCAAAATTTTCAGTATCATTATTCCCGTCTTACTCTAAGTGTAACAATATACACTATACCATTCAAAAGCTTGGAGTCAGTATATATAGAAATTAAAACTTATTTAGCACATAAGCAATGAAAAATAAAAATGATGAATATGATAAATGTTACAAACGAGGCTGTTCTTTCAATCAAAAAAAAAAAAAAAAAAAACCTTTTAAACATTAATAATGATAACAAAGTTTTTTTGTGTAGAAAATCAGGATATTAGAAGGATTTCTGAAGTATCGTGTTACTGAAGTAATGATGCAAAAAATTCAGCTTTGAAAGTCAGCTTTAATTGTTCCTAATAAACTGTTTAACTGCACTTGCAAGTGAATCTCACATTATTTTGTGGGATTAAATATATTCGAAATAAACTACAAACAAAAATATATACATTGTCCTCACATTCTGTCTTGTAACTCTTCCTTCTCAGTCACACTTGACTGAAAGGATCATTATGCAGCTCATTATGCGGGCCTTTGTCTTCTCAGGTGTAAATCACAATAATATTCATGATAGTTGATGCCTACTCGCATATGCCCTTTTGAAACAAAAACAAAAAACAAAAAGTGTCTTAGAAAATATTAATTAAATATATTGTTTTCTATGAGTGCATAAACAAGATGATTTTCACATTTTGAAGCAAAATTTCTAGGCAACATGCTCCAGGTTTGACAGTCTTGTGAACAAATGGTTCTGTATGTGTTTTATGACCTTATTGCAGTGACTTGAGCTTTTCACTAACCACACATAAACATTGTTTTCTCAAAACTACAATCATGTACATACATGCCATTTACATATTATTGTAACCCAGGTTGTACTGAAGTGTTTTCAGACTTTAGCCATGTATATGCTTATAAGCAACTAAAAAAAGCATGAATGTCAGGGCATGTAAAAACTTCTCCAGGCCCTCAAAACTCAGAGGGTTACGTACAAGTAAACTAGATGTTACTGCAAAACTCCACAGTCAAAGAGAGCAAAATTTGTTGAAAATAAAATACCAAGTTTCGGAACCATTCCTATTCTAGCAGAGACTAAGCTAATTAAACCCCATCAAAACAGCATGAGAAGGCATGAAGCGATCAGATTTGGATAAGACAAAAGCAGGCATATAGAGAAAAAATACAGACAATTTAAGATTAATTTGATGGCTGTGCTTCAGAATTAACTTTAGAACACCCTGAGAAACAAATGAGCACGCGTACACACACACGCCTACAGAGAACTGTGGTCACACCTAAACAACACCTTGCATGACTAACTGCAACTGGGTGAACCAGAATTTCGGTAAAAGCAAGACCGGGTGTGGAAAAAAAGGGTAAGAAGTTGTGCTGCGGGTGGAGCACAAACAGATAAAACAAGCACAGTCCTTGAGAATTGTTATACTGTATAGAATGCAGTCAGATTCAGATGGGACAGCATACCACAGACATTAGCATGCTCAGGGGTGAGGTGTAGCCGGGGAGGGGAAGATACCGATACAGATAACCATTTACTAATAAAATAATTTTTAAAGGCACATACATATGTTAGCTGTATATAAGATGTAGAGAGAGCATCTCCATGAGGACGCACAAAACACTGCACATATTAATCATTGTTAATATTTTTTTGTAGGCTCCACTTTTGACTGCCCTAGTTGCTTTATGAACACAAAGACACACTGGTACATACCACATGAAAACAAGTACTAAGCACACACACACACCTTTTACCTGCAGTTATATTTGTAAATATTCATATAGGGTAATGTTTGACCTAAAGTTATATACGTTGATTGGATGCTTAAGACATCCTGTATATAACTGAAAGAATCTATAGTATAAATATGACAAATCTTAATTAATAAAGTTAAGAATGTCATGGTAGTGCACTGGCTCTGTCCCTGCTTGTTCATTCTTCTGGAATTCCTTGCTGCTGCTACACACCACAGTGGCTGGTGCACTGGGTTCTAATTCATGATCAACATCATTTATAGATTAATAGACAACAGATAGCCTCCCTAAAACGTAATCTAACAATCACTAACTAAATTTAACCATTGCTATGGTACTGTTACAGTACAGTCAGAGCTGGGTAGTAACGGATTACATCTAATCTGGATTACGTAATCAGATTCCAAAACTCAAGTACTTGTAATTAGAGTATACTACTTTTTAAAATTCTCGTAATCAGACTACAGTTACTTTTTTATGGATTACATGATTACATATTATTTACACAATGGTAATAAGTCCTTCACAATTCATTGATGCTCCTAATTTTTTTTTGTTTTTAAATTTGCATTTTTTCCTAATAAACCTGCCGCTTATACTTTGATGATTCTTTGATTTTTTTCCGGCGGAGTGGAAGAGGGGTGTCAGAATCATGCTCAAAGAAATCAGCAGCTAGATAAAGGAAAATGGAGGGGAACGCAACCTTTAATCACTGGAGGTTCAGACCTAATTTTTAAAGAAAGACATGGGAAAATGTCATTATTCAGTGTAAACTCTGACTACCATGGATTAATTTGTGCTCCATGGAATTCTTTGACCTAGCAAGTGGTGTGAATTTCATGTCCTTTAATATATTTTTGTAATGTTGCTTTTTCTTAATTGTTACTACCTTATGCACTTCAAGTGTTTTGAGATTAAATATTTGACCTGGAAATGGTCTTTATATATTAGCCAGGGATCGACATTAACGCTTGTCCGGGACAAGTGGATTTTGTGAAAGGGCAAGTGAAAGAGAATTATACCTGCCCAACCAGACAAGTAACCTGATCAAAATTTTAACAACAAAAAATAACTAGGGCATCACCGAAACTTTAAAAGTAATAAAATCAGAATCATTCTCTTCAGTGTAAATGGTGACTAATAACAGAATGTATTGACAGTATCAAGGTCGAGTCAGTTGAGACTCATGCAGTCTGTCTGACTCGGGGAGAAATAAAAACTATAAGAACAGCACACAAATAGAAACAAACATTTTGCGGTAGAAGAAATATAAATATTCTGTATAATATGTGCAACATCACACGACCAGGAGTGATGTTTTTCCAACTTTCAGCTCGATTGCAAATGTGATATTGATTCTATACATCTTTAGTTAAATAAACAAGTAATATTAACTGACTTACATTTTAGACACATATGGGCCGTTTTTGTTCCATTTCAAACAAAAATAGTTCTAAGCAAAGCCACAGCAGAACAGTCTGACATCTGCGAGCAACAGTCTTTCGTTATTAAATGATTCAGTTTTAAATGAGTCAATGATTCAGTGAGACATCTATAAAATGTTTACTTGCTTCATTTATTCAATGAATCAGCCGTTTGAATGAATCTGTTGAATCAGTGATTCACTCATTAAGACAGTGACTTGTCATCACCTACCGGTGGTTTAATATCAAAGTATCATTGCAATTTTTCCAACATTTCATATTTTGTATGTCAAAAGGGTAAATACAAAAGTATTAATTTGGACAGATGGAGTTTTTTGATACTGATTTCATTTTAATAATGATAACCATAAAGATGTATTATTCTAATTTAATGTAAGGATAACATGTAAGAATTCAACGTAAATGTAGACATCTACATTTAATCAGTTTAGGAAAATATTTTCCTTTATAAAGTTAAAAAGTGTAACAGCAATCAATTTAAGGCAAATATGAAAAATATACTGATTATAGTAATACCTGATAGAGCACTGATTAGACTGCTTCAGAATAAATAACATTTGTGTCAAAAAAACTAACACTTTTTTCCCGGACAAGTAACTTTTTTACTCTGACAAGTGAATGATTGATTTACTTGTCAGAAGGACAAGCTCATGTAAAAGCTTAATGTGGAGACCTGTATTAGGAATGTTATTGCTATGAGTTTCATCCACTAATATTTCTGTAATGTTATTGTTTTTCTTTTCCTCATTGTTACTTTGCACTTAAAATAGTTTGAGATGGATAGAAATGTCATAGCTGTGTGAGTTTAGTCTTTTGTATCTATATTGTTGGATGTTTTTCATTGATGCAGTCATATTCACTTCTAGTGTTTTATTATTTTTTTTTGATTCAATATTTTACCTAGTAGTGATATTGCTGTGAATTCATGTTTTTTAATATTGGTTTTCTAAATTTAACTTAGGGGTGGGCGATATATCGATATTTAAAATATATCGAGATATTTTTTAAACACGATATGGATTTTGACATATCGTATATATATCGATATATTGTTTATATTCTGATTCCGCCACTTTGCTTGTTTGCCTTCCCTGTGCTGTGCTCGCCCCCGCTCGCTCGCCCCCCGCCTCCTTGCTTTTGTCCCCTCTCACCTCGCGTGTAGAGAACTAGCCAAAAAAAAAAAAAAAGACAACTGGCTCCATTATATGGAGATACTTCAGTTTTAAGGCGTAGGGCGAACGGCAGGCAGATGTCTACTGTAGGGCCCAATGAAACGCGGACGGAATCGCGGAATCCAGTCATAAAAATGGAATTTACAGTTTAACGCGGAATGTCACGGAATTGGTCAAATTTTAAATGAATTAATCAAAAGTTGGTCATGCACTTACATCAAATCGCGAAATGGACTAATATCTGCAAATATTAACCCGGAAAAGTCTATTTAAATATGAATCCTGCATGTTCTGAGTGTCTGTGTCAACGAATGGAGCAGAAGCGCGCCTTCATTCATTAAACACGGAAGCTCGCATAACGCTCGCGCTGATTTCATTGTCTTTCCTCTCTCTAAATAAAGACGTGAACACATGAGGAACATCTCCAGAACTGCACTGAGAGTCACTTCATGAGCATCTGACCGTTTGATTTGAGTAAGACTAGCTCATATCACATCATAGACTGTGGTATCACATACACAGAACTGTAAAGGTAAACCCGTCAAAATAAAAGTATTTGACAGAAATCTATTACTATTGTACAGCAGAATGTAGATAGCCCACTACTACTACTATTAAAATGAAACTAACATAATTTTATAAGGAATAATCACACAACATTTCTCCCATGTTTTATTTTTAATAGTAAATCTATTAAAGTAATCCAAAAGTAATCAGATTACGTTACCAAAAATGTGTAATCTAAGAGATTATATTACTGATTACAATTTATACTGATTTTCATGTAATCTGTTATCAGTAACTGATTACAATTAATAAGTAATCTACCCAGCTCTGAGTACAGTATAGCAATACTGCTGATGGATAAAGATGTCAGTGGTTGCAAAGAAACTGCACCCCCAAACAATCTGCATAACATTCCTAAAGTATCAGAAATGCTTGGATGAATTTATTTTCATGTGTCTGAATGACTGAAAGATAAAGCTTTAATTTTTCTTCTTTATATAAATAGACCTGTTTTGTGCATTTTTCTAAACATGTTGCGTTTTTTGTCAAAGTACACTTTAAAGATACAGCAGTGCTTAACATTTTTCCTCCAAGTCCATTTTTAATCTTACAGTGTGTTTGTAATAAACATCAAACCAGCGATTAAAGCTATTAAGACACCAAGTGGATCACTGACTCAGTGTTGCTAATGTAATTTCATAAACTTACTCAACCTTTAGTCTTATGTAATACAATTAACAAATTTTTTTTTTTTTATGGCTCTTATACTAGGTTTTTTGAAAAACATTTTTCACATTTTACATTATTATAACACTTCTCTCACCAGTCTGGCATGAACCGCTCGAAAAGATCCTGTAACAAATTATGGTCCGCCTTCTGAAACACGAAATGTGCTGTGATTGGTTAGCTGGGCCAGTGTGTGTTATGATTGGCATCACAGCGCTTGGTTAGGAAATGTTATGTTATACTACTAGTAAAATATGTATATCAAAAATTATATCTGGAGTCTGGATAATTTTATGTTTGACTGTGCTTAAATTCTTGTTAAAACTACAAATGAATGTAATGAAGTCAAGAGCAGTGAGTGATTTTTCTTTCATTTTCTTGGATTAACATTACAGCAGCTAATAGCTAAATTAGGTGCGGTCACTTTAAGAGACTATGAACGCATCTTTTTCCTCAGCTGTTTACTTTCACTTAAGAAATAACTGACAAATCACTGACAAATAAATAAGTTTTTTTGCTAGTTGCTAGTGACGGGCTTGAGCCAGCTACTAAATGCACCGTCTTCGAGCCATAGATCATTAAAGGTACATTTTCCCATTGTGAGAGCCAGGATGATTTCAATTAATTTAAGCAGTGACTCAGTATGATACAGTATATTCAGAGTTTGTGCGGGTTTCTGTGAAAGTCCTTCTGACAAGTCTGTATGCTGCCGCATGGACCTTGTAGTTCTGGAACGCTGTGATACCAGTGTGATGCCACCCAGATTCCTCATACAGAACTACAACAGGTGAAACAAATGAATGCCATTGCCGCTGCGTGCGCATTTTGATGGAACAAATTAATGGACTAGCATATCAATTCAAGACGTGGCTAAATGTTTTTTATGACCTTACATGGAAAATCCAAACGTTTTTATGACCTTTTATGGCCTTAAATTCTTATTGTTAAATTTATGACTTTTTATGACCCCGCGGAAACCCTGCACAATAATGAACCAAAACACAGCGAATACATGCCTCACAGACATGATAAATATGTCTATAAAAAGGAACATTAGTTTATTAGTAAATAACTAAATTATCTCTTTACTGTTTCTTCCAGTCATATTTATGGTAATTACTTTTGCCAGTGCTTTGCGGCAAGCTTAAGCCTATTGTGTGCATTTGACCGTAGAACTGTTCAGCTGTGCCGATGGTACGTACCTACTGCTGAGTGTCGCGGTAGCATGGTCTCGTGTGGTTTCCACCCGCCACTGCATTTTTTCCTCTCAAGCGGGTGATCGCAAAGGTGCAACCTTTGATTTTTTTTTATTTTGTCGCACTATTGAGAAATAAGGGCACACTCTACAGCCCTACCATTGCTACTTTTCCAACATACACCACACCTATCAAGACGGGTACTATTGGCAGTGGAATCTAGAGCTGTCAAGAAAAACACTGAATTTCGAATATTGGTCAAATATAAAAGAATCCACATTCAAATGCAAAAAAAACGCAGCATTCAAATTTAAGGTGTGCATTAAGGAGGCACTTATCAGTGGTGACGATACGCGATGATGTAAGCGTCATTGCATTTTAATGTTTTTATTAGCCTACACAGTTGAAGCCACTAGATGCGCCGCAGCTTTTTATTACAAATATTGCAGAACTGAGACCAAGCCGTTCACACAGAATGCATATTTCGCGCATTTTCTAGGACATCATATCACCGTTTCGGATAAGATACCCACGTTTAGAAAGTCATGTAAAATTAATGCAAGTTCATCTTTAAAAAAAAAATAATCTTGAGATTTAAAAGGCGTTTTTTTCTCTCCTATGAACACATACATGATGCTGTTTTGTTAATAGTTGTTTAAGAAACTTAATTATAATTGGTTTATAAACATTATTTTAAACAGTAAGCACTTTTTTAACAGATAGTCATGTTATCTTATACTCGATGCGCCCTCTTGTGGCCAAAAGCTTTTCTTTACCCCAAAAATGGCCGACCGGGTGTGTGGTCACAATTAGTGTGTTCACTACTCAATGCTGTGTGTGCACTTGGATGGGTTAAATGCAGAGCACAAATTCAGAGTATGGGACACCATACTTGGCTACTCGTCACATCACTTTCACTGATATTTTCATAATCATGTACCGTATTTCCGCATTATAACGCGCACCGGATTATAAGGCGCACCTTCAATGAATGGCCTAATTTTGGACTGTTTTCATATATAAGGCGAACCAGATTATAAGGCGCATAGAATAGAAGATACTGCAGTCAAACATTTGACTGGGTTTGCGTTATGCATCCACTAGATGGAGCTGTGCTAAAGGGAATGTCAACATTTTGACAGAGCACCTTGATCCATATATAAGGCGCTCCGGATTAGAAGGCGCTTTTTTGAGAAAATTAAAGGCTTTTAAGTGCAACTTCTAAGACAAAACCTCTGTCCTTCAACTTTTTGGCCATCAAGCCAATCCCTTTTCCTGCACTCTCTCATCTCCATGAGGTTGTTAACAGTGTATGCATATATTATGGCAAGGTTAACATGTTGCATTTAGCACTGCATATAAAACCATAAATAATATATTTCTGCTTAATATGATGGAAATTCTGATTACCAGAGTGCAATCAGAAGTCATTTTAGACACTTGCTGTTGTCTGAGTGTGAGATTTTGATGCCCTTAGGTCTGCTATTCTGGGTTTTATATATATAAAAATAATAAGAAAAGGCTCTCTTAAACTAAACTTTTAAATACCCCTCCCAGAGTTTTCATTTGGCTGTCACCAGATTTAGTCAACATCATGCAAAGACATTGTAAAGATGCAAAATATTTGATCTCGAATGGTTTGGCCACGGCAAAACCATACATTTATGGCAAAAAAAGGAAACAGGAAGTTTGTTATAACTTACACATATATTGACTGATTAAGATCAAACTTGAGCTATATATTTGGCAAATAAGGCTTATCACCGGTGGCGCCAGGGGGGGTCTTGGGGGGGTCTCAAGACCCTTCCAAAAAACGCCTTGACCCCCCCCCCCCCCCCCCCTTTGACCCCCCATCCTAGTCCTGATCAGGCTT
Source organism: Carassius gibelio (assembly GCF_023724105.1). Taxonomy (NCBI): domain Eukaryota; kingdom Metazoa; phylum Chordata; class Actinopteri; order Cypriniformes; family Cyprinidae; genus Carassius; species Carassius gibelio. Next base: position 11,886,726 of record NC_068376.1, read on the forward strand.
GGGAGGGTTACTTTAAAAAAGAATTTCACAGCCCTGAATTAATATATGTGTAAAGGACTATACAGACATCTAGTGCATGTTATTGGTATTACAGATTATTTTATTTTGAAGGAAATATAATAAAGAAATTTAAGGTAATGTTTCTTCAACAGGAAAATAGAGAATACTAATTTTTTTTTATCTTCGCAAATATAGAACTAATTTTTAAAAGTGCAAATGCTTCTTTAGGTTGGATGTCTAATCCTTCAATGAAGAAAGTGTATTCTTTGTTGGAAGGCACAGTTTGCGCTGTACAACGTTGTTTGCAATTTCTTCTTTTTAAACAAAATAGCAGCGGAATTTCCATGAAATGAACGCGTTTTTGCAGCAGTGATTCAATCTGCATCTGAGGAGATTGCAGACAGCTGTTATTTGCGCATGCACCAGCGGTTGGCACACGTGACTCGCGTGAGTCATTAATCAAGCTGCGCTTAATATAGTGTTATTATGCTAAAATACTGATTTATTTAGTTTTAAATGAAACCATTGTAATCCTGAAAGTATTCCCCCTTTTTTCAAAATGTAACCATAATCTGATTACTACGTTTTTTGACGTAACTTTAACGGATTACAGTTACTGGATTTTTGTATCCTGATTACGTAACGCCGTTACATGTATTCCGTTACCCCCCCAACCGTGGTCCTGATTAAAAAAAAATATATATATATATTTTTATATATATATATATATATATATATATATATATATATATATATATATATATATATCTCCGGGATAAAGATTAAAAAAAAAAAAACATTTCTTTTCAAACTATGCAGAACAATAATAATTTTGACATTTATTCGTATACTGAACCGAGAACTGTTTGTGTCAGATGCATCTGATTCGAGAACTGAGGAGCTGATGATACTGCACATGCGTGAACCAGCGTGAAGCAGACCGACACACAGAGCGTCTGAACCAAACTGATTCTTTTGGCGATTGATTCTGTGCTAATGTTATGAGCGCAGGTAAACCAAAGGCTTGAATGAAGGGCAGTCATCACCAATTACATTAAATTGAGCGCAAAAGAACTGGTGAACCATTATTTTTTCAACTGGTTTATTTGATCGAACTGTCCAAAAGTACCGGTTCACTTGAGCACCTGCTCTTTTGACCCTTAAGTGCCCTTTTGTCAAGGCAAAATTTCATCTTTTTTTTGTAATAACATTCCCATTTGTGAATGCCTGCCCATGCCCAATCATAATATTAGTACAATTTATTAATAATAATTTAGACGTAAATAAAATGACTAGGGCTGTAGCTATCGAATATTTTAGTAATCAAGTATTCTACCAAAAATTCCATCGATTAATCGAGTAATCTGATAAAATGTGTTTTTGCTCAATTAAAGTGCAATATTAATTATGCAAGAGAAAATAAGACTCCTGGGTCTTGTGACAGTCACGGAGGGAGCGCACGTTCAACATGGACGTTAATACGCACACATACGCATAAACACACAGAGATTGTTTGGTGATACAAGAGTTTTATAATTCTTGATCAGAGAGTGAATGAAATACCTGTAAACTATGTGTATTGTTCCCGTATAGTGTTTGTCCCGTGATTTTTAGAGTCCTGGTAAGAAACAAGCAGGAAGGCAGGAATTATTGGTTCCGCTTAGGGTGGGAATCTACCATGTATTAATTGAGCGTGGGGGTTTCAGGGGCAACGTGGCCAAGTTGTTGCTGTTATTTCCTGTTTAATGTGAACGAATTAATAACATCAAAGTAGATTTATTAAGTAGAACATCATGCCATTATGTTTCTTTCAGACTCTTTATATTTAAGGGAACATGTGTAAAGTGTTTTCTGTGAGTTTGTCCCTCCACATGTGGTAATGGTGCTGGCCACCAGTATAAAGGTGAATGTCTTTGTAATGGAAGGTAGTCTGTGTTTGTTTCTGCAGTGGAGAGTGTGGCCTGAGGGTTGCAGGTATTTTATTCACTCTCTGATCAAGAATTACAATAAACTCTTAAACAGTCTCAGTATGTGTTTCGTGCGTATTAACATCCATGTTGAACGTGCGGTCCCTCCTTGACCGTCACAGACCTCTTAAAATTAACTACTAAGTTTCCTTTTTTAGAAAAAAAAAAAAAGATTTTTATTTTTTAAATGCATATAATGCAATGCATACATCAAAAATAAACATTTAATTATGACCAATTGTTTCTCTGTCTGTACTTGTACTGGGAACAATGACAAGAAAGTTGACAGATGAATTAAGTGCATTAAAATGCCATTCAATTTGTGGTTTTAAATAAAAATTTTCTTAGATAAACATTAAACACATAAAACATTTGATTTATCTTTTAATGATTGAAAATTAACAACTTTTTGGAAAACAATGGGGATTTACAATTAAAAATAAAACATGGAAGAAATGTTGTGATTAAACCTTTAAAAAAAAATAATGTTTGATTTAATTTTATTTTTTTAGTGGTAGGCTAATGTAAATTCTGCTGAACAATAGTCTTTAACCGGACTTTTATTTTGACGGGTTGACTTACCTTTACAGCTCTGTGTATGTGGTGTGACGCTAGTTTTACTCAAATCAAACGGTCAAATGCTCATAAAGTGACTGTCAGAGCAGTTCTGGAGATGATCCTCATGTGTTCACGTGCTTATTTAGTGAGACAGCAGACGCTGAAATCACAGCGAGCGTCACGCGCGCTTCAGTGTGTGTAAATAAAGGAAGTCACGCTTCTGCTCCAGAAGACACGCAGAACATGAGACGCGCAGAACATGCAGGATATTAAAATAGTCTGTTCTGGCTTAATATTTACATATATTAGTCCATATCGAGATTTTAAATAAATTAAGAGGCTTCGAGGCAGAGGAATTTGCCTCAATCATTTTTTGTAATCGAGTTACTCGAGGAATCGTTTCAGCCCTAAAAATGACCAGCATGATGACTTTTCACCTGAAGACGACAACCTCATCCGACCGAGACCATTCCTCACGTCGCATGCACATTTTTTAATTGCTAGAGGATATTTTCGATACCGTGGCAGCTGGTAAGTGGTGTTTCATTCTCAGCAAAGTGATTTTGATGTTTATTTACTTATAATTTTACAAGGACGATGTGATGATGTGAGAACATTCAGATATGTTGTTTATATTGCTGTGTGTAGCCTGTAGTGTAGAAGTAACACTAGCGTGCAGTTTGAGGGAGAAAAGTTTCACAGGCATCGAGGGGTCTGGTCTTTTCAATGTTATTTGACTAAACTTTTTATATTACAGTATTTATTTTTTTAACACTTAGAGTGCCTTTAAAATAATTATCACAACACTCTTAAGGCTTATTCAGATTTTCTCAATCTCTGAATTATTATAAAAATAAAAACAATTCAGAAATGAATTTAAATATAATTATATTTTAAATGTGACGCAAATATTTTTTTTCCTACAAT
>NC_068376.1:14357677-14391397 GCF_023724105.1 Carassius gibelio
ATTCTCAAAGTTGGGTTGAGAGCTGGGTATATATATATATATATATATATATATATATATATATATATATATATATATATATATTAGTGCTGTCAAAATTAGCGCGTTAACGCATTCGATTAATTTGAAATATTTAACGCGTAAAAAAAAAATAACGCAATTAACGCGGTTGCAGTTTTTTTTATTTCCAGTTGTGGCCTATGTGTGTTCAACGTGCAAAGAAATATGGATAAGACCAAGGAAGGACTTTTAGACGGAAAGTTTCAGTATAAAACTCTGCCGGATTACTCTTCAGTCTGCCACAAGAAACATTTTCATTTAGTCTGCCACAAGAAACAGCAACATTAAAATCATGAACTCAAATGTCATTGTTTTAAAAAAAAAAAAAAACAATGACTGTATCAGTGCGTAAATCAGACCTTTCTGTAACGCTAACGTTAATAAGCTTAAACGAAAATAAAGAAATAATTGTGTAGCGGAGTATTTTTTGTACACAGTGCCGCGAACTATCAATCACTCCTGTACGCGTGCATCACTGTCCTCCTCAGCTGCAGCAACTTGCGCTCTCTCTCTTCATCAAGCTTTAAAACAAAAAGGGGACAAAAAGATCATATTGTCTTTGTGCATAGGCTATAGATTAATTAGATAAATGAATATCTAATTTTGTGCCTTGCCGTCTACGGTATTTTTTTAGAACTTAGAAAAAAGATGCTGCAGCCAATGAACAGCCAGCGGGGGCTGCAGGACGACTCAACCTCCGCAGACATTTTTGTTAATGTTTATCAGACAATAAATACTCAAGATTTTGCTTTAGTATAACTCACAACGAGTTTCACACACCTTCTCCGGACACGTTGAGTTGTTGACACTTAACAGTGGGAAAAGCGACACATGCGCTATTCACTTGTATAACTTAAGGGTGAATGGGTAATGTAGTTTCTGCTCTGGGTGGGATGAATTAGGAAGCTTGCATTGTGAAGGGCGCTCTGAAAATCGGCAAAAAGATTAAAACCTCTATTAAAACAGATGTCCAAATGAGCGTACCGGTACGCTACAAGCACGTTCTGGGCGCACGGAGAGGTGGCGGTACGCTCAAGAGCTATATTTGGAAGTGGCGGTACTGAGTACCTGTGCGTACTGGCCCACTTAAAGCACTGGCAATGACTATACTTTGGAATTTTTTTGCAGTCCACTTAGAATTCAACGTGGAAATCATTTTTGTTTTTTATTGGCATTGATTGTTTTGAAATTCAAATGGTACTTACATGCCTGTGTTTTTATTTCTGTAATAAATATGGCTTTCAAGCCAACAGTTAATTTGGAGGATATTGATGGTTTATTGCAGGTATGTTGTTTACATGAGAAAATCTGTGTTACAAGTTAAACAAAAATTCCAATAAACAATCATATTTTGAATTTAAATAGTTTCTTTGTCTTGAGTTTACATTAATTATTTACATTTTACATTTACATATCCAAAAAGTTTCAGTCTTTTAATTGCGATTAATCGCGATTAATCGCGATTAATTTTAAAAAATTGTGCGATTAATTAGTTAAATTTTTTTAATCGATTGACAGCACTAATATATATATATATATATATATATATATATATATATATATATATATATATATATATATATATATTTATATTTATATATATATATATATATTTATATATATATATATATATATTTATATTTATATATATATATATATATATATATATATATATATATATATATATATATATATATATATGTATGTGTGTATATTATTATTATTGTGAACTCTTCTAATCTATCCACATCCACTTGTATAACATAGATTTATACTGTCGATACATTGCAACTGTGTAAAACATAAATACAGCAGGTGGTCATACCCCATCAGTTTCCTGCTGTGGTTATATGTTCCTCCCTATGGTGTGTTACCTCTTCTCAGCTGCTGAGATGATAACCAAGATCACCTTCACCCATTAAGGTGAGAATTGAAATCATTGAGTGAAGATTTTTGTCCCTTTTTTTTTAATTGCTAAAAAAATGCTGAAAGAAAGAACTGCCAAACAACACAGAAAAAAAGTAAATGCAAAAAAATTGCTGGCAAATCAAAACAATCTACCAAATGAAAATGCATTAGATTGGAACATGATTACTTTCTTTAAAGATTTATATGAGAATGATCTTATTGCATTAAAATATGTTATTATAGTGTCTATCAGACAGTACCCCATTTGCTGGAAATTTCATTCTAAAAGAAATGGAAATTCACGGCAATGAATGGATTGGAGGTGTAATGTCATGGACAAGAGAGGAAAAGCAATGCTGCTTCTGTATTTTGTTCCAGTTAATCTATGTAGTATTTTTGTTCATTGAATTACATTGAATTAAATGTGAAATTTTGAAGTTTGAAGAAAAACTGAAGTAGTGTTTTCTTGCAAAATGTACTCCAATAATTTATATTTAAAACAATTTTTTTTATCTATTTTTAGTACGTAGATGCCAATGTAGACAGGTTGCAACTTAAAGTGACCTAGACTACATCAACCATGAATTAAAGCTGGGGTGTCTTGCAGATTTAAGCTCCAACCTGCCCCAGCATACTTACCTGGAAGTTTCTGGGTCTGTGTTCGAAAGATTGGGCAACTGACTTGTTGCTTCACTGCCCCTATCTGGCATGTTTTTTGTTTGTTTGTTTGTTTGTTTTCAGCTTTTGGATATAGCCTTGTTATCCTAAAGACTTTCATTAGCAAGTTCAGGTGTGTTTAATTAGGATAGGAGCTCAATTGCGCTGGACATGACAGGAGCAGGATTGGACTACCTTGTGTTACAGTTTTGGTGCTGTGTTAAATTGCCACATGATGGCCAATGTAAAATCTATGGCACTATTTACACCGGTTAATAGTGCCATGTATGGTATATAACACCATACATGTGTAACTGCATTGAGTGCCATGTTTTTTGTCAATCCAATCATGAGTGAATGACATTAAATATATGTGTAAACTGTGAACAGGGTTTCTGCGGCGTCTTAAAAAGTTTTAAATTTAGTTGTATCAAATTTAATACTTTAAAAAGTCTTAAAATTGTACAAGAAAGTCTTAATTTTTTCTCAGAATTGGGGACGGAAAGACCAGAATTGCTATATGGCTGAATGTGACAATTAAACTTAAAGAGGCTAACGACATGATTTCCTTGAAGTCCAGTGCTGCACTGTGTTCTGCTGTTATCAGGGAAAGTTATATTTCTACCAAACGCTCCACTGGCAGAATAAATTAGCATTTTCAATACAACTGTTGTTTTGTTCAGAGTTTAGAACAATGCGAAAATCGACCTATGTTTTAACCCTGCAAACACTGAGAGCTTTAAATGTGAACTGGTGGATCGATAAGAAGACGATGCAAAATGCAAATGCAAAAATCTAAACATGGGGTGTGCAATATGTATGGTCTGTGATAATATCGTAATTGTAGTTTTAATAATGTACAATTTGATATAATGAGTATATTGTGAAAAGCAAACACAAAACACATACAGTGTACGCATACATTAGGTGATGAAGTCTAGTAGGTTAAGACTAGTGCTTTTTTCTAGATGGTTAGACTAGTGCTTTTTTTCTAGATGGTTAGACTAGTGCTTTTTTTCTAGATGGTTAGACTAGTGCTTTTCATTCAGAGTGCGTTCTTTCACTGCATGCATTAATCAGTCTATTAAAAGGCATTTTGAATTATCAAATAATTTAAGATGGGGCAGAAAATGTATATTTATATAATTGCATATTACACGAAGAGTGAGTTTTTGTTTTTGTTTTCTCCAAAAGCAAGCATGATTACAAATGTGATATTGATTTTGTACAACAGTTAAATAAACAATTAGTTAATGTTAAGAGATAACGTTTTAGACACCTCATTTTCCTTTTGTTTTGCTCTTTCTCCAACAAAAAAAGAAAAGAAAAGAAAATCATTTCAAACACAGCCACAGAGCTGTTTTGTGTCTCTGAACAACACCATGATGCTGTTTTGTTCCCGAATGAATCAACCATTTAAATGATTCGGTTTTAGTTTCACATTTAAGGTATTTGAATTTTTTTTAAATAATTTCAGACATCAGTTTTCAATATTTTATGTTTAAAATATCAAAACATTATTCATTTATGTGTAACGGCAGCTTAAAGGATTCCATGTCCCTCTGAGCTGCATTAAACATTGTGTACATGCATGTAAATGACACTTCTAATGCAGCTTCTGTGTCAATATCGCACACCCCTAATTTTATTTAATTGATATACTTTATTGATAATAATTGTTTAAATTAATATATTAATTAATACTTTTGACTTTAAAGGCTGAAATGTAAAGTTTATCATTTTATAAAACTGTTTTTGTGAAAACTTGTACCTGAACTGTAAATTATGCTTTTTACAGTAATTTTGTTATTTTATGGTACTTTATATCAAGGTGGTCACTGAGTAGATGTTTTGAAAGAATATAATATAGATTCAGTATCAGACTGACTGAAATGATGTGAGATGACTTATGTCCAGTGGTGTTTGTGAAATAAATTGTGGTTTTAGATGCTCTGTGTCATCTTGTCTCCAGTGGGCACTGGGCAGTAAGTGGGATTTTAATTTAGATGTGTTCTTATTGTGTTACTCTCTTTTCAAAGCAGCTTCAGAGTTATAACACATGGAAATAATGGTGTTAAAGTTTTGAATTAGTAAAATTTAAATGTATTAGTTATAAAATAAATTTAATTTCAGCTTTTATGCAGCTCAACAAATGACAGTGGTGTCATTATTCAGCTCAATTTAGTTCAACAATTAATTTAGTTCATTTACTTGATTCAGTTTAATTAATAACAGTGTTGAAAAGGTTCTCAGTAATAAAACAAAACTCAGTTTCACTCTACAATAGTTTTATTGTTCGGTGTTCATTCAGTTGAGATCGGCAACAGTGCAAAAATCATTTAGCATTATATTGTTACTGTCTTTCTCTTTAATAAACACCAAAATGAATTGTTGGGTTTCATGTATGTACATATCTATTTTTCTCAGGATTCCCGGCAGGCTGAATGACAGAAGGACACCATTAGGGGAGCTGAACTGGATTTTCACAGCTATCACTGACACAATTGCATGGAATGTCCTGCCGAGAGGTTTGTCCTGATTAAAATCCAGCTCTTCGCAATCTCTAAAGATTTAGTTTTCTGTCGATCAATGGCACAGACCTTTCAGGGCTCCCAAAAGAGTGACAATTTTACTTTGATGATTCAACATCTTTTAAATGACTTTGGCTCAGTTAGAACACAGATTTGCCTGTAGGTTTTGCTTGTTCCACAATATTACACATACGCACATACTGTAACATGGTGATGTGGCTTAACTGTGCAAATTTGTGTGCGATTTCGCAAAGGAAATCTGCATGCTAACAGAGAGTTTCGCGCTCGTGCTTTATTTTAATGTGCTTTCGCGTTATATTTATGCGCTCTCGCTGCTGACCGCATACACATACTGTATACACACTGCAAACACCTGAGGCACCGCTACAATTAATCAGCTCCATGAATAATGCATGGCAAAAAAAAAACTGGACACGGGATTTTTTATTTTTTATTTTTGTTGCCATAAGTCTATAGATTTTGTTAAATTTTTATTATAGTGATAATTTTGACTTATGTCTGTTCTAGAGACATTACAACTTTTTTTATAAAGCTCTAATTGGTTTTCTTTTGGAAATATGTTTCAAATTAATCCTGAATGCATTTATGACTGTAAAAGCATATTGGTGTGTGTCACAATTGCAAAATTTATCAAAGAAATCACGTTTTATTTTTTTATTTTTTATTTTTTTTTATATCGCACAGCCCTAGTTCATTCAATAAATACAGTTAACAATCTAGCTTCTGACTACTTAGTTATTTACCAAACAATAGTGGGGTCAGTTATTTTTTTTTTAAGTGGGCCGTGCAAACATATGTGTGGTTGTGTGGGCCGCGAGCTGAAAAAGGTTGGGAACCACTGGGTTAGGGTTAAGGAATTTAGAATATGGTCATGCATTAATGTGTTTTATAAGTACTAATAAACCGCCAACTTGCAATATGCATGCAAAGAAGCAACTAATTAATAGTGAATAGTGTTCCATAATCTAAAGAGTCACCTTAAATCACAATAGAAAATACAAAAATAGTTCCAAAAGCCAAATCAGGATCAACTGTTGCATGCCCCAGTCTATTTACACTTACAGTGGTTATTCTCAACCTCAGACGTCACACCCGTGGACCATTGGCTAAATGTCTGATGGATATAGGACACAAAGTGGAAACACTTCAGTTGTGTCGAAGTCATGTTTTTTAACGTTCCACCTGGAAAAAAATAAAGATGGTGCCAAACCCCCTCACGAAAGAAAAAAAGCTGTAGTGTTTACAACTGTGACTACACTTATCAGGATCAACTAAACACTAGAATTTCAAAAATATGTGAAATATTTAAAGTTCATGGCATAGATTCTTTAAAATACATCCACAAGTTTTACACACCGGTCTGTTATTGTGGCGACATTACCACGTCCCAAAACGTGATGCTGAACGAAACGAACCGTTATGTTGGTCAAACAGCCTCTTGGGCAGGCCAAGTGAAGTGAGACAAACAGTGAAAGGATCCCAGTGGTCTTATACTGAATGTCGTTACTTTTTAACAGTGCTTGGCCAATCAGATTAGAAGAATAAATATAAAGAAATATAATGATGATTATTTGTGCATTCACAAGCCCTGTAACTGCTTTGTTGGCATTTTTTACAGTGGTCTTCATTAAAACATGAGACATTTATATAAATTCCCAAATTTAAGCATCACATAAAACCAACTTTACAGTTTTTACTCTTGTCTCTGTCCCAAGGAGGAGCCAGGTATGATTCTGCTAGTATATCCTGACCTCTCACACATTTTTTATTAATTATTGTACATCGGAGAGAAATCTACATAATAAAAATCTCCAGGGTTTAATCTGTCGTGCACACACATCATAATTATCTCATTAAGACTGAGCACTTCACAAAACAAAATTTAGAAATTTTAATCAAGTTACCATTTATTACATATGTAATTTTCTTCATAATGCATACTTTTTTCATCTCTCCCTCTCTCTCTCTCTTTGTAGATCTCTTTCAGAAATTGTTTCGTCAAGATCTTTTGGTGGCCAGTCTATTTCGAAATTTCTTATTGGCTGAGAGAATAATGAGGTCATATAACTGTACACCAGTTAGCAGCCCCAGGTTGCCACCCACATACATGCACGCTATGTGGTAAGTGTATGGAGGGGAACACACACACACACACACACACACATGCAGAATTTACTACATTTTTTTTCCTAATACTGTATATGCCCAATTTGTTCAGACAGGACAAAACTCTAACACTTTAGTTATTCTTAGTCTAAACAGTAAAAAAGACAATAAATCTATATTTGTAAATGGTTTCATGTTTTCTCTTTTTTTAATGCCTTTGAGTCTGAATGTTCAGAGTGAAATGTATTAATGCAATATACAGTAATGCAATATACAAACATTTGTTGAGGGAACAAATTAGCAATTTCAGTCACAGAATATGTGGTCTAATTTCGTACTCATGAATGTGTAATATACAGAATTGCCTTTTGAGATGTATAGTTTTTCATATGACTCATTTAGTTCATCACAATGGCAAAATATGATAAAAATAACACAGGCAAAAACAAATTCAATACTGCACAATAATAGGTACTTTCATATGTTGTAGAAGACAAGCCTTTTGGCATCGTGCTCACGTTCATTACTATGGCAACTGATGTATTTATATTGGACAGTGGCTACACTGTCTGAACACTGAATAAGCGTTGTCCTACAGTGAATGGCACTACGCATTTATTTACTTTGGTATTTTACACATAGATCTCTCCCTCTGCATTTTACGTAAACTATATTATGAATAATAAATATAGTTTCTTTTTTTCCATCATCAGTATCATGCTGTTGACTAAACCTGCATTGTGTAATCCTCAGCAGAGTATGATGGAATCAAAACTTTTTTCTCTTTTATGAATCTCAATACATGCCATTAGCAAAAGAGAAATAGATTTCACTCTTATAATGGAGCATCAGAGCTCTTTCGTTACTCTGGGTAGAAAGTTCCTTCAGTCTTCTGGTCTTATGAAACAGGAGATGAGACATGGAGAGAGCAAAAGAGAAGGAACATTTGGTAAAGAAGGAAAGAGTTACGGGAACATTTGAGAGGAATGATAGTGCCTTCCGCTATTAGGAGGAGACATGATAAATCAGGGCGGGGGTAAAGGAAAGAAGTAATACAGGAAACAGACAGAAAGAATATGACTGATCTTTGTAAAGTAATCATTGCAGTGTGCATCGAAGCCACAGCAGCTGTCCAAATAAATAACCATTAACAATCTAAAATGATTATAAAACTAATGTACAAATGAATCCTTGAATGTATGCAAGCATTAACCACCCTTTGAATTTGTACTTAATCTAAAAGTAATTTAAGCATTAAAATTTTTTTATTATTATGGCTATATTTATAATTAAGCAGCATTTTTTGTAAGTAAATTATTTGAATAAATTGATGAATATATCTTATTAATAAATTAAACATTTAATCCAATATTATGCATACAGTGTTTGTGAATGAGATTACAAAATAAATAAAATTAATGATCATTATTGTTATATGATTACGTGGCAGAATAATACGACTCTCAGGCTCAAATTCAAGTGATTTTATGATCTAACGAACAAAGCAGGTACTTCGATTGTATTTCTATTGTGATTTTACTGATTTGATTAAATTGTACTGTACAGTAATGTTAACTTAACATTCCATTCATCCATGTAGAATACCTTTTTATCATGGAACACATACTGTAGCAACAAAAGTGGGATGGGGCAGCCAGCAGAGGGAAGGGAAATTTCTTTGCTCAGAAAAAGTTACAACACAAAATATTTTAATGACAGGGAAAAGCAGATCAATTGGCGAAACCCGCAAGACACAGTGGGCCAATGGATTGAGTATACTAGAGCCGGGAGGAATGCCCTGTGCTGTAGACTGTTGTTAGCTGGTGTAATATTGGGACTTTTCTCCCATGAAATGTTAGAATATATGAATTCCATTGGAAGAAATCCTGGTGATAGACTCTGGCAAAGCATATTAGAGCAATAGTTTTAGCTTTTGAATAAACAAAACATTTGATGTGTTATGTAATGTCAGGAATTAAATATAGCCAATGTGTTGCAGGTTCAGTGATCAAAGCAATTCTCTCAGTTTACATAGCAGAAAAAATACTTTTAAAAAAGTGTGTTAAACCACAGTGTGTGATAGAGAATCGAATCGTGAGTTGGGTGAATCATTACATCCCTAATGGTAAATGGAATCTCAACTGTACTTGCTTTATGTGCAAGAACAAACATTACTTCTCGTGACCAAACCTCATTAGTTCTTTAGCATCAAGAAACCACATGATCTTGTGTTTACCACATTTTATATATTATATGTTTGATTTATGATATTTCAGTGTTTAGCTGTGAACATATGCCTAAATGAAATATTTTCGTCCAGGTTTTTGCATATTGGAGGGACATAAAACTTTCATGTTTCGTTAAAAACATTTGTGTTATTTGTAAATGAACAATATGAGAGTGAGGGGGTGTAAATAATACATTTAAAATAATTTTCAATTTTCTCATTTATTCAAATTTTTAACTAATCCTTTAAGTGGAGGAGTGAAATATGTCTCAAAGATTTCAAACACGTAAATTTAATTTGGTCAGAGCCTAAAATCTCAGCAAGAAACAGGACTGTAAGATTGATTAATGTGAAATGTGTGTGTGTGTGTGTGTGTGTGTGTGCCTGCGTGCAGGCAAGCGTGGGACCTAGCGGTGGACATTTGCCTCTCCCAGCTTCCCACCATCATCGAGGAGGGCACAGCTTTCAGGGTGAGCATGACTGAAACTGCCTCTATGTGAAGATCAGACAGAGAAAGGCTATTTCATGTTCAGTTATTGAGGGTCTTCTAAAGCTAATATTAATTTGACTCAAATTGACTCAAGCATTGCAAATACTACCTATGATTTCAAAAAAGTTGTAGAATATCCAATCATACTCAAAGTTATTTGTATATTTGATTTCAAATTTGATCTGGTTCCATGACACAACCAAAGCAAAGATACTGAATGTAGGGAGGACTTTCAAACCTGTGTTTCACTCATGAAAACCATGTCTGAAAATGTCAGGGACACATGTTCTAACAACTGCTGAGCCCCTGTCTGTTTTATTTACTTATTCCCCCCCAACCCTCTCGACTTTTTATTTTGTGCTCAGTTTTACTGGATATGAGGTGCATTTCTTGTTGTTTCTGGTATGCACTTATGCTATAACAGCTGAATTTCTCTCCTTGGATCTGTAAAGAGCTATCTAATGGACTGACTTTTGCGACTTTCAGAGATTTGTGAATCAGTGTCTGTCTTGTGTAATGATTTCAAAGACCTTGATTTCTCAACCTGATGTGATTAATCTTTAAGTGTAAAAGTTGCTGCCCATATTGCTGTTCTCAGGATCTTAAAAGAGTGTTTGAAAGACTAAATTTTAGTTATGTAACAATGCTGGGACCAAACAAATAATCGCTCACATTCACGCCATCTTTATTGTTATTTTGGGATTCATTCATTCATCATTTTTGTATGTGTGTCTGTGTGCTATAGGAAAGTAAGATTATTATAATTAGAGAGCTGCTTATGTCATGTTATTTCATACTTAGGGGACTTTCACACTGAACATGTTTGCTGTGGCACAAATCAGAGTGTGATTGTTCCTGAAGCCCCCTGAAGCATTGGTCTGATTTCCCACACATTTTTAACAACACTTGTCTTACTTTATTACAAACGTACACTTTACATGATAGAACACACAACACAGGTCTTTTTTTGCTTCATGCGCAACATGATGCAAGGACACTTGCATCTCCTGGTGTATTGTCATCGCATGAATGCAGCTTTCTGCAGCTTAAACTCTGATGACATCATCATAAGCTAAAATGCGATTTCTTAACAGGTGTGCAACCAAATCCGAGTTGCTTTCACAATCATGCACCACAGTTCCAGAACAACCAAACTCAGACCACCACTTACAGCTAGTCTCCAGTTTGGCACTCCCGGGTCCGCATAACAGCTTCCACATTACCAGTTTTTTATACAAGCCATACTGTTCGAAATAAACTGCCAGTGTGAAAGCCACCTAAAAGTGGGTGGTACAGTGGAAAGAGTGACAGCTACTTGTTGAGAGTTGTGCAAATTACACAAAACCACTGTGCATCAAATGTTTAGTGGCAGAGTCAGACACACCTTTGAGTAATCACAAATACTATGCTATGATAAGCTGTACATTAAGTTAAAAGGAATATTTTAATTCCAAAAATGAAAATTTGCACACACACAAAAAAAGTACTTATCCTCAGGCCAAGATGTTAGATGAGTTTGTTTTATCATCTAAATATATATGAAGACATTTTGCTCAACAATTCTCTGCAGTGAATGGGTGCCGTCAGAATAAGAATTTGAATAGCTGATATAAGCATCACATGTGAAGTAAAAAGCTGCATGTTTGTAAAAAAAAACAACAAAAAACAAATCCATCGAGGCATTTATCTTTAAACCATTGCTTCAGTGAAAAAGTAATTCCCCTGCTCTCCTCTCAGAACCAAATCCACCGACATATTTGTTTAGAATTGTTTTTGACCGATTTTGCTTGTAATCATTGCTTGATCTGTTACTTTTGAACTGGAGAAAGAAATTTTATAGATCGAGGACTCATATTTTAGTAACAGCTGCTCTATGTGAAATCGCGCACCAGATGGAATTTACCACTGATTAGATAACCGGGTTTACTGATGAGATGCGCATTAATTATCGGACGATATTTATCACGCACCCCTAATTTGCAGTGCATGTGTTGTCAAATTGATGAAGTTATTTTCTTAATTTGTAGGTGTTTTTTTTTTTTTTTTTCTATTTGCAGCACGTTGAGCTCTATTGGCCACTGTATTTAATGCTAAATTAATCCAATTCTTTTCAAATAAAGAAACAAACTCATGTGCATCTTGGTGTATCCTGGGTTAATTTTCAGCAGATTTTCAGTTTTGGGTGAAAAATTACTTTAATATGCGCATCAGTGATGCACATCAGTGATGCGTCAATGTATTAATAACCCGCACCCGACCTACGTTTTCAACTAACCCGCTCCGCAACTCGGACCGCAAAAAAAGGAAAAGAAAGTATTGGAAATTATGAAAATAGAAAAATACAGCTTCCTGACCCGCATTTTTTAAAAAGTAGTAAATGCTCATCATAGCGTCATTGGGCCGTAGACGTACAGTAGGAACTAGGCAAAAAAAATGCACATTTCATGTGGATTACATAATCAGAGATTAGCCTATGTATATTGGTTTTAATATTTTTGTTTAAAAGTAAACATTTCAAGCTTTCTTGAATATATAGCCTATATTTCTCAAATCTGTGAGGCACAAGCTGATTTCCGGCGCCCTTCAGTTCACATGCATTACATTATCTGCTATATATTTGCTTCTTATATATAAAATACGGGCAATTGATTGATAAAACATTGATCAAAATTAAGATACAATTTATACTAAAAGAAAATCTTTTAAAAAGAGTTTTCTATAAAACAAAACTTAATGAAGTCGTCAAAATTGTTTTATCAAAAACAGCTCCTTCACCTTTTCTCTTGCCGCCTCCATCTCTACCTGCAGACTGTTTATGGTTCAATTCTATTGTAAATATATATTTTTTCTGATTACCAATTCAATTACCATTCATGACTTTAATGCACCGAAGTGTATTAATTACACAATACTGTTTAGGTTCTGAGAACTGTAACACTGTTTACCGTTTGTATCTACCAAAATGTTTCTTCTTTTCCCTAACTGTATCTAATATCACTCTGAATTTCCTTTGTTTGGAATCGACATATACAAATGAATGTTAAATTACATGACCTAAGGGTAGTCTGTATTTATGTTTCCTGTTAATAAATGTAAAACCCCCATAATTGTTTATTTTTTTTTATTTTTTTTTTATAACAAAAAATTCAAGACCCAACTGCTTATTTACATTTACATTGAAAGTGACTCATTTGAGATGTGTAAGGCAAATAATTAAGTAGGGGCAGGGGATAATGTGTTATGCAAAGCTTATGTAATTCGACTGCGATCAATACAGCCATCTTGTTCAGTTATGTACACAATCTTTGTGTGATTTAACAAAGTGCTCTTCCACTTAAACCTTGTGAGTAGCAGTGCTCACTACATTTGTCTGTGTTTTCTTTTCTGCATCTCACAATTTGTTTTTATATCCACAGCATAGTCCATTCTTTGCTGAGCAACTGACAGCCTTTCAAGTGTGGCTGACAATGGGTGTGGAGAACAGAAACCCACCAGAGCAGCTGCCCATTGTCCTGCAGGTAAAAAAAAAAATGTCTTAAGTTGTTTCAAAATCGAATGAATTGCATATCTAGACAGCATTTTTAGTCAAAATAGACACACTGCTGACATGGGGCCCTATTTTAACCCTCTGAGGTCTAAGGGTATTTTTGGGGCCTGGAGAATTTTGTCATGCCCTGACATTTGTGTTTTTTTCAGTTGCTTATAAACATCTAAATGGCTAAAGTCTAATCTCACTGTAATCAGCACAAACTGGGCTATAATAATATGTGAGCAGCATGTATGTACATGATTGTGTTTTTGAGAAAAAAAAAAAAAGTTATGCGTGGTTAGTGAAAAACTAAAAATGTTAAATTACTTGAATAAGACCATAGAACACATACATAACATTGGTTTTGAGAATTGGAGCTTGTAGCCTAGAATTACTCTTTCTAAATTATTTGAAAATCATCTTGTTTACTCACTCACAGAAAACAATATATTGATTAAAATTTTCTAAGACACTTTTTCATTGTAAAAGTCATATGTGAGTAGGCGTCAACTATCATGAATATCATTGTGATTTACACCTGAGAAGACAAAGGCCCGCATAATGAGCTACATAATAAGTCATTCAGTCACGTTTGTGACTGAGAGGGAAGAGTTACAAAAAAGAATGTAAGGACAAAATAAATGTATATAATTTTATGTTTGTAGTTTTAGAATATATTAAATTATCCCACAACATATTTTTATATCCACTTGCGAGTGCAGTTAAACAGTTTATTAGGAACAATCAAAGCTGACTTTCAAAGCTGAATTTTTTGCATCATTACTCCAGTCACACAATCCTTCAGATATCATTTTAACAATATGATTTTCTACAAAAAAAAAAAAACATGTATTGTTATTATTATTATTATTATTAATGTTGAAAAGAGCTGAGAATATTTTTTTCAGGTTTTTCTGGGGGATAAATTTAAAGAACAGCATTGTTTGTTACATTAATATCATTTACATCAAGCTTTTGAATGGTATAGTATTGTATATTGTTATTGAAACTCCATAATGTTTCATTTGATAATACATTTAGTCAGGAATTATAGTTTGGAAAAAGTCTAACTAGTAAAAAACTAGTACAAGTATATGCATAAAAAAAGAGACTTGCTCATGTTTTTTTTTCGGAGGAAATCTAAATCTCAAATCCTGAGGTAATCCACATCACATCTTTTTGGGGTGAATTATGTCTTATTCCTCTCATCGCGTCGTCAAACTGGGCCTTGTCGCCTTAATCGACTCCAAAGTTAACAATCTAATCGCATGGCCTGAAGCACATTGTGCAGGTGCACTCAGGGTGTGTCCGAAATGCACTTGTGTATTGTGCAGCCCACGGGCAAGCTTATACAGCAACAGTATTGAAGACACTGGTAACAAACAATTGCGCTTATCAACCACATGGGGCAACCATGAGCAGAAGTTACATGGTGTTGCTTTAAACTAGCAAAAGCGGATTCGGACTTGTGCCGTGCCGCGGTCTCCGATTGGAGGCGGACGCACTAACAAGGAGGCAGAGATATTTGAAGCAATTTTACTCACCACCTGTGGTTCCAACACACGATCGTGACCCTTTTTCGTTGGGATTGCATCATCCTTAAGAAATAAACGATACGCAAATCCGTCGTCAAACTGGGCCTTGTTTGTAAAACAAGCATCTTCGAAATGCAGGGAACAAACACAAACACTTGCACAACTCCGTTGATGCTCTGTAAAAATAAACTCCATCCACTGGTCCCTTAATGCTGTTTTTTCTTTGGTAATCTGTGCAGGGTTGTCTTGCCCTGGCAACCAAAAACACTCCTTTTGTGACATTTCGCGATGCTCTCGCTCTGATCAGTGATTGTCTGTGCTCAGCCTCTCAGTGCTCTGCTATACGGGAGCGCGGGCTCTTCCGGCAGACGTGCCCTCAGGACCCATATAAGGAAATTCCGCTCCACCTAACGTCACACAGAGCCATACTCGAAAAAACTTTCCGAAACTTGTGACAAACCGGAAGGAGTATTTTTGGAACAGAAATACTCCTTCAAACGTACAACTTAATTTTTGAAACTTTGTCCATGTTTAGCATGGTAATCCAACTCTTTAACAGTGTAAAAAACTCAGTATGCATGAAATAGCATTTCACCCCCCTTTAACACAAAAATATTATCTGAATGCTTCGTAAATTATTGTTTGAAGCAATTTGCAGTGTCAAAGCCATGGTTGATTTGTAGTTACCATTGCTACAATAACCATGTTTTGTTTAGTTTTTTAGTAGTAAAATAATGGTTAATTTTCAGAAGGGAACATGGAAACTCAGATTATATTAAAGCAGATGCAGCAGTGATATTACTATCACCGACATTAAAACATGTTATTAACTTAATGTTATCAAATCAAAAAAAGTTTTACAGGATTATAAATGTAGGTTACCTAAAAGTGATGCACGGGCCTAGTCTTGGTCTTTTTTCTTTTTCTTATCTTGGCGCCGGACTACTTTTGTCTTTTCCCGGGTATAGTTGTCCATCATTTATGATCATTTGCAGTCAGCCGCAAACATGAGGTGAGAGCGAACGCGCGTGTGGCAGCGGGGGTGGCGTGATGCGCGTCTGTCTGTCTGTCTTCACCGTAAAACAAATTTTTTATGATTATGAGTATACATATATATATATATATATATATATATATATATATATATATATGTATATGTGTGTGTGTGTGTGTGTATATATATATATATATATATATATATATATATATATTTATATATATATATATATATATATATGTGTATATATATGTAAGTTCATGTTTACATGCTTATTTACGTATATGTTAGTATACATAATAATTATACCTATATTTTGGACAAGTTGTGCATTCTTGTCATCGTCTCGTCTTAGTCATGAAACAAAAGGTCGTTGACGAACATATTTCGTCTCGTCTGACAAAATTAACACTAGTGCCAGTACCGAAGCAGTGGTTTGAGTGGCTGGTTGTATCCCATTTAAAATCCTGTTTCCCTGCTTCACTAGACCCATTCCAATTTGCCTATCACCGCAATAGGTCAATTGAGGACACCATCTCTAGAGCACTTCACAATGCCCTCACCCACCTGGACAGTCAAAATACACATGTGAGAATTATGTTTATTGATTTCAGTTCTGCATTTAACTCTGTAATCCCCTCCAAGATGGTCTCCCAAGCTCAGCCAGCTTGGAATCAGCACATCCCTCAGCAACTGGATTCTAGATTTTCTGACTAACAGACCTCAGTCTGTTAAATTAGATAACCTCTCCTCCTCCATCATCACCCTGAACACAGGTGTTCAACAGGGCTGTGTACTGAGCCCTCTTCTGCACTCCTTATTCACCCATGATTGCGTTTCTGTTTATGGCTCCAACACCATAATCAATTTTGCAAATGACACCTGTTCAAAAATGATAATGAGTCAGTCTACAGGGATAAGGTGCAGCACCTAGCTGTGTGGTGTGCCACCGACAATCTTGAACTAAATACCAAGAATACAAAGGAGATCACTGTAGACTTCAGGCAGTCTAGGAGTCATGCACACACACCCATCTACATCAATGGAGCTGCAGTGGAGCATGTGTCGAGTTTCAAGTTCCTTGGCATTAACATCTCTGATGACATCACCTGGTCTCTTAACACCTCCACCCTGGTCAAAAAGGCACGCCATCGCCTTTAATTCTTACGGAGCCTTAAGAAAGCTCACCTGAGTCCCAGGATCCTTGTGTAATTCTACCGCTGTACCATTGAGAGCATACTCACAAACTGCATCTTAGTATGGTACAGCAGTTGCTCCGCATCTGACAACAAAGTACTCCAGCGGGTAGTAAAAACTGCTCAACAGATCAATGGCACCCAGTTAACTATTGAGCCATTGAGAACATTTATCACAAGTGCTGCCTGGGCAGGGCAAGGAACATCATCAAGGATTCCTCTCACCCTAATCATGGACTTTTTACCCTCCTTCCATCCGACTGGTGTTACAGTAGCCTACGCTCTTGCACTAGTAGGCTCAGGAAGAGCTTCTTTCCCCAGGCTGTGATCCTTCTGAACTCCACACAATCAATCTAACCTGCACCTTCTCTCTTACCGCACTGGTCACAGTACTTTACATACATGTATTTGCACTACTCATATTTTGCACAGACTTTACATTGTTCAAGCTACTACACTGTAAACTGTCTAACGTTGTTAATGTACAAAGCACAGTAAACTATTTCTATAAAAATATTATTTCACTACTGATATTTTGTTTAGAATACATTAACAATACTATTAGGGATGCACGGTATATATCGGCCAATGATTAATGCCCATCTAATCAGTAACGCCGGTTATCTAATCAGTGGTAAATACCATCAGTTGTGTGGTTTCACATAGAGCAGCTGTTACTACATGGAACCGTTTTTAACTGACAAGCTGCGTAAATCCAAGCTGATAATGAATGTGGATTTGCGCAGCTTGTCAGTTAGCAATGGCTCCGTGTAGTAACAACTTCTCTATGTGAAATCACGCACATAATGTTATTTACCACTGTTTAGAGAACCGGCTTTACTGATGAGATGCACATTTAACATCGGCCGATATATATCATGCACCCCAAAATACTATTGTACACTAAACCAACTGAATTTATAAACACTGTTCTTGCATTGCTGCACGCAAAATTGCTTAAATCACCTTTCTTTCCCATTCTGACATTCAGTTTGGAGTTCAGGAGATTGTCTTGACCAGGACAGCACCCCTAAATGCATTGAAGCAACTGCCATGTGATTGGTTGATTAGATAATTGCATTAATGTGAAATTGAACAGGTTTTCCCTTATAATCCTTTAGATGAGTGTATGTATATTATATAGTGTATTTATAGTATATATATATATATATATATATATATATATATATTCAATTCAATTCAATTCAAGTTTATT
The DNA here is from genome assembly GCF_023724105.1 of Carassius gibelio. Taxonomy (NCBI): domain Eukaryota; kingdom Metazoa; phylum Chordata; class Actinopteri; order Cypriniformes; family Cyprinidae; genus Carassius; species Carassius gibelio. The sequence continues at coordinate 14,376,151 of NC_068376.1, forward strand.
TGTATAGCGCTTTTTACAAAACAAATCGTTACAAAGCAACTTTACAGAAAATTATGTTTCTACAATATTTAGTAGTAGCTAGTAGTTTGTGCACATTTGACAGGATTTTAGAAAAACTAAAAAATTATAATAATACAAGACGTAGTCAGCTAGACGATGAACTATCAATATTATTAAGTTATTATATGATTAAGTCACACAATTAGGAATAATTGTTAGTTCTGTTTGTTCATTCAGGGTTAGCATCATCTGGGGTCCTCTGAGGGTCAGCATCATCTCTTCTCAGGTGTTCTGGATCCAGACTGGAGCTTGTGTAAATCCTAGTTACCACGGGATGTGAATCCCGTGGCAAAACATAGAAACAAAATACAGACATCATTAGCATAGCTGCTGATCCAACAAAGTAAAATTAGTTTAACCCAAGCTAATGAATAAAAAATAAAAATGCACCTTTGATCAGATGCAACTACACTCACAATTAAAAAGATACATTATTCGAATGCTTGGCGAAAGAGATGTGTTTTTAATCTAGATTTAAACAAAGAGAGTGTGTCTGAACCCCGAACATTATCAGGAAGGCTATTCCAGAGTTTGGGAGCCAAATGTGAGAAGGCTCTACCTCCTTTAGTGGACTTTGCTATCCTAGGAACTACCAAAAGTCCAGCGTTTTGTGACCTTAGGGTGCGTGATGGGTTGTAGCGTGGTAGAAGGCTAGTTAGGTACGCTGGAGCTAAACCATTTAGGGCCTTATAGGTAAGTAATGATAATTTGTAACTGATGCGGAACTTAATAGGTAGCCAGTGCAGAGACTGTAAAATTGGGGTAATATGATCATATTTTCTTGACCTCGTAAGGACTCTAGCTGCTGCATTTTGGACGACCTGTAGCTTGTTTATTGAAGAAGCAGGACAACCACCTAGAAGTGCATTACAATAGTCCAGTCTAGAGGTCATGAATGCATGAACTAGCTTTTCTGCATCAGAAACAGATAACATGTTTCGTAGCTTGGCAATGTTTCTAAGATGGAAGAATGCAATTTTTGTAACATTGGAAATATGATTTTCAAAAGACAAATTGCTGTCTAATATAACACCCAGATTTCTGACTGTAGAGGAAGTAACAGTACATCCGTCTAGTTGCAGATTGTAATCTACAAGATTCTGTGTAGTGTTTTTTGGTCCAATAATTAATATCTCCGTCTTATCCGAATTTAATTGGAGAAAATTCTTTGTCATCCAATCTTTTACATTTTTAACACACTCTGTTAGCTTAGATAATTGGGAAGTTTCATCTGGTCTCGTTGATATATATAGCTGAGTATCATCAGCATAACAGTGGAAGCTAATTCCGTATTTTCTAATAATATTACCAAGGGGCAACATGTATATTGAAAATAGAAGGGGACCTAGGACGGATCCTTGTGGCACTCCATATTTTACTGATGATAAATGAGATGACTCCCCATTTAAGTAAACAAAATGGTAGCGATCGGACAGGTAGGATCTAAACCATCTTAGAGCCTGCCCTTGAATACCTGTATAGTTTTGTAATCGATCTATGAGTATGTCATGATCTATGGTGTCGAACGCAGCACTAAGATCAAGTAAGACTAGAAATGAGATGCAGCCTTGGTCTGACGCAAGGAGCAGGTCATTTGTAATTTTAACAAGTGCAGTTTCTGTGCTATGGTGGGGCCTAAAACCTGACTGAAATTCTTCATACAGATCATTTTTATGCAGGAAGGTGCTCAATTGAGCAGACACAACTTTTTCTAAAATTTTAGACATAAATGGAAGATTTGAAATAGGCCTATAATTTGCCAGTACACTAGGATCTAGTTTTGGTTTCTTAATAAGAGGCTTGATAACCGCCAGCTTGAATGGTTTTGGGACGTGTCCTAAAGATAACGACGAGTTAATGATATTGAGAAGCGGTTCTTCGCCTACAGGTAACAGCTCTTTCAGTAATTTAGTGGGTACAGGATCTAATAAACATGTTGTTGGTTTAGATACAGTGATAAGTTTATTTAGCTCCTCCTGTCCTATGGTTGTAAAGCACTGCAGTTTATGTTTGGGTGCGATGGATGAAACTGAAGTGTTAGATGCTGTAGAATCTACATTCGCTATTGTATTTCTAATGTTATCTATTTTATCAGTGAAGAAATTCATAAAGTCATTACTATTTAACGTATATATATATATATATATATGTGTGTGTGTGTGTGTGTGTGTGTGTGTGTGTGTGTATATGTATGTATGTATTGCTCAGGCTTCCAAATATTGTATGTCTTTTATAGTGTACTGTTCAGAAGTTAATTTGAGTAATAAGCTTTCAAAATATGTAATTTAATGTACATGTAATTGTTCAGATGCTCCAAAATCTTGCTGTGTATGTTCCTTTAGCTCAGACAGTACATCATGACAGTATACATGACAGTATTGGTACTTTGATTCCCAGTGAATGCATAGAACTCATGAAATGTAAACTGTTAGGTTAATGCTATCTGATCAGAATTATTTTTTCCTGCTGCTTGTATTGAGTCAAATTGAGTTTTTGTAATATTTCTCTCTTCAAGAGTTCTGGACTCTTCACAGATGGGCTCAGATCTTCACACTTATCTTAAACTCAGCAGCCTGTCACACTTTTACACAAATGTATGTGTGTAAAACCTTGTAAGTGCTGATTAATCTTCCATTTTGGCCAGAGTCAGAAAAAACAGACCTCCCTCATATTCCTCCTACTCTCTATTCTCTCATTTATCTTGCTACTTCCATCCTTCCTTCCTTCCTTCCTTCCTTTATTCCTTCCTTTGTTCCTTCCTTCCTTCTGTCATAGGCATTTCTCAGGGTATTAAGGAACGCCCTGTTATGGCCAAGGTGCATGCTGAGAATTTTCACAGTCCGTGATTTGACGTGACCCAGAGATCTATTAATACCTTTATGGCAGGTTGGCATATTGTTTTGGCAGTAGATTGCAGGCATTTTGGAGTTTGTGCATGTTTTTGTGTGGGCATTGAGGTGGGTAGTCCTTCTGTTGCACTCCTTACGCACAGCATGGCTCTGTCTCTGGGCAGGCCTTTATCCGGACCCCCTCACCATGCTGAGAGTGTGTGCCACGGTATCTAGATGCTTTTAATACATGCACACGTATACAGAGTTTTTAAAAAGCTGGCGTAGGAATATGAAAATTAAATTGCTATTTAAAACTATTTTAAAAAATTCAAACAACTCATTTTAGGCTTCTCATAATCTCAGGTCTTTTGATCTAAAGGCTTATGCTTAAATGCTTAAAAAATTTTTTTAAATCAAAAATTTATTTCGCCATGCCTTCCCCACCCATTGATGATCATCTCACAAGTTCTGTGGATAGTCATGCTGTAATATTCACAGAAACAAATACAGATGGGAAGTTAGTAAGATTTACCTAGGTTTATCAAGACTTTTGACTGGTATTGGTGTTTGTTTGTTTGTTTGTTTTCATTGAAAATAGAAGCCCTGGAGCATGACACCTTATCCTGTTAATCATATTTGTAATTATACATACCTAAAGTTGCCCAGTTTCATTTCCATTTAAGTTTGTCTAAATTAAAATAAACAAATTGAGTAAAATCAAAACAATGAAACAATTAAAATTGACAAAAATATGTCAGTTTGTCAACTCAAAAGAAATATCTAAATACTTATTAACTTTTTGTTAATTTTTTTTTTTTTTTTTTTTTTTTTTTTTTTTTTTTTTTTTGGAGCAAGGCAAACTTAACTTAGTTCAGAGTATTTAGAACTTTCTTTTTCAGTTATATCTATCTTTGGCAGTAGTATATCAGTAGTATCAGTAGTAAATGTTAGTTTACATTCCAAAACATTATTTTTGCCATTAATTGTAATAATCCATTAAGATGTTGTTTTTTCACAAGGAGTCTGACAGCAGCCAGTGCTCCACACAGAGATCTGATCTCACCATCATCCAGTCTGTTTGGAATAACATGAATAAACAGAACAAACTGAAACAGACTAAATCCAGAAGAATTGTGGCAGTGTTTCCAAGACACTTCAAGAAACCTATCTGCTAAGCTACCTGAAAAACAATGCACAAGTGCACCCTAGGACAAAAGCTTTTTTAACACACAGTGTGGTCACACCAATTGTTGATTTTATTTAGTTAAGATAATAGAAGTTTTATGTATGGCATTATTTTTTGACACTATACTAACTTTACAGCATTTTTACACAAGTACCTTGCAGTTTTCTTCGAGCATTTTGGAGATATTGCCACAATTCTTCTGGATTTTGTCTGTCTCAGTTTGTTCTGTTTCTTCATGGCATTCCAGACAGACTGGATGATGATCAGATTAGATCTCTCTATGGAGCACTAGCTGCTGTCAGACTCCTTGTGCAAAAAAAAAAAAATCTCTCTGGATTATTACATTTAATGGCAAAAGGAATGTGTGGAAATGTTTGGATTTTTTTTTTTTTTTTTTTTTTTTTTGGTGAAAATTCTAGTGGCCTAAGACTTTTGCACAGTACTGTGTGTGTGTGTGAGAGAGAGAGCTTTAGGGTTACAGTGCATAAATAAATGTACACACACAGGTGGCTGTCATTAGCTTGTGCCAGCCTGCAGGTATGTACAGTATGTGATTCCGAGCATCTGTTCAGTATGATTTTATTAGTTGTTCTCATTGTGTGTGAGAGAATGTATGTCTGCCTGTTGTTATGTTTGTGTGGGTATGGGACATTTGCTGATTATTGTTGGTGCAAGGTATTTTAAATACCTTATACTCCCTAAAGGACCACAATGACCAAAGCTGTAACATCATCTCCAGTAGGTCAATGAAATAACTAAAAGCAGTTTGTCCCCTTTCTCTGTTCCCCGTTTTTCATTTCTGTGGCCCTTTTGTAGAGTCATACACTAACTTGCATATCCCAGTCATCCACTCCTCCCTAACTCCGCTGACTATGGAAGAGTGTGGAACATCACATTAATGTTCTCCCATCTGGTTTTTCGTAGGTCCTCTTAAGTCAGGTGCACAGACTGAGAGCACTGGATTTGTTGGGGCGATTTCTGGACCTGGGCCCTTGGGCCGTCAGTTTGGTGAGATACACAACTAACATTTGTTTTTACATTTCTTTTTCATACAGTAGCCTTTAGATGATACATATGTTAGTTAGGTACACTGTGTGCAGAATATCATTCTACAGCTACCTTGCATCATCATCTGGTCTTTTTTTCCCCCCGCTCTCTCTTTTGCTCTCCGCAGGCTCTTTCAGTGGGGATTTTTCCATATGTGTTGAAACTGTTACAGAGTTCAGCAAGAGAGCTCAGGCCTCTTTTGGTCTTCATATGGGCGAAGATCTTGGCTGTGGATAGTGTACGTAAACCACTTTATCCCTTTCATTTCAGCCCTTGTTTTACCCAGAATTCCACGTGATATTTAGAACATTTAAAATCATTTACATAATAATGACCAACCTTTTACTATTGAAGCCATCAAACTTGATATTCAAAGATAAAAAAAAGCATAATACAATAATGTATTATACAGTAATGCAATACAATTTTATATATATATATTCAAAAAATAAAGACCTTTTTCATGATATTCAAAATTTTTAGATGCACCTGTAGAGGAGAGTGTGTTACTAATTAGTTTTAGACAGTTTTTCTGTGATGTGGTAAGGTTGGGGGGTAATTGGGTAGTGTGGGTTGGAGGAGGTGAGATGGTCCATGTTTCAGCAGGTAGGGGGGTTGTGTGGGGTTTCAGAGGGGGGTAGAATTCATGGGTAGAAAAAGGATAAACGACTTAAAAATAAGTTTACCCTATGTGGTCAACCAAATCTGAGCCCGTGACAACAACATCCATTTGTTGAGCAAAATAATAGTCCTACCTAATGTAGTAATAGTCCAACCTAACGTATTTTGCAGAAATAATCATTACCCACCCTTTTTATTCAGTTGTGCGTAGTTAAATCTGTATTAATGAAGCTGCACTTCCTATAGACAGCACAGAACAGATGAGAATCACAAATATATATATATATTTATATATATATATAATAAACTCACTGTATGGTATCACTGTCAAATTCAGCAGCAATTTATTTGATTATTTAATCTTCATTTACTTGTGAGAATTCCGGTCTGAATAATGGTGCCGGCTGTCCCTTTTGCGCCACCAGGTGGAGATTTCACTAATGAGTTTGAATGCCTGTATGCATACTGTATATTTTAAAGAATTCCATGCACAATCATTTTGATTCATTTTTGATTCCATGAGCCAGTTTTGATGATTTTGATGAATAATCATAATTACAGACTAATAATTAATTAATGATCAATTATAATAACCTGGAGCTGATCCGTGCTGGTCGTTGAGGAAATACATCAACTTTGCACTGTGGATCACTGGATCGGCTTTCACCTTGGGCAAAGCTGAGTCCAGCCCTGGGTCATCACATGTGATTGTCGCAAGTCCAAAAGACGCTCACTCAAGCCAGCCTCCGCTCACTCTAGGCTGCGGCTCACTCTATCCCTCCCGCTTCCGCACACTCCGTCGCTGTGTGTTGTGCTGTTTTGTTGAGAAAGATAAACTACTTTGTTTGGCCTTCCAAAAGAGGACACAACTAGAAATCATGTTTATATCACGTTTATAATGGGTTTTATGTTTTTGTCTAGTCACTCAGGGCATCACAATATCTTAAGGGGTTGTAACATTTCTGTCACACACTTGAGGTATTCGGCCAATCTCAATGCACTTGGATAGCTGGCCAGTCAGAGCAAACCTCATTTTTCAGACAATGAGCCTTGTAAAAATCAATGTGTTTCAGAAGGCAGGGCATAGAGGAGAAACAAAAATGTACAGTGTGGAAAATGATGGATTTTTCCTACCTTAAACCACATAAACACATTTCATTACCCCAAATACACATCATATGACCCCTTTAAAACTGTGCTTCTCAACTGTTCTGCGCTGTCTATGGGTAACTACACAACAAAATAAAACCGGGTGAGTGATGATTAAAATTTCAGAAGAAACATATGTACAGCGTACAGCAGCAGAAGACTATTATTTTGCTGAACGAACAAGTGACACTTATCCTGCATTTTATTTTTATTTTTTTTAAACCTTTATTTGAATATAGCAACATAATATTGTGCTCTACAATATTTCCATTAATAAATCTCTGACAAGGACTTATAGCCAGTCACTGTGTGAATAGTTAGTACGCATGCTGCTTTCAGCCATAGCAACGAGGTCAACCCCACCCTTTCTCTTAGCTTCAGACTTCTCTTTATCCCTTAGTAAAAGTTTGTCTCAGCAGCTTTGTAAATAGGTTTTAAAACTTTAGCTAAAAACTTTTACTGCTATTTATGAGAACTCTTAGTGGTAAGATAAAATGTTTTGTGAATACAGGCCCAGACCCTCAAAGTTGGTGTGAAATGCCATTATAATTCCACTTCTATAATGCATCATAATTCTGAGTGATACACATAATTCAATTAAGAAAACATAGGACAGGATGTATTTTATCAGGTACTGACTACAAATTGTGAAAAGTAGGCATCACACACAAGAATGCAGCTGAACCAATTATGAGTTTGCTTTATAGCTATTTGGCTGTTGGTTTACTTTTATGCAGCAGCTATTTACACTCAGTGAAAATAGCATATTTTCTTAGTGGTACATGCAGTTTACACACATTTTACCGTCTGCACCACTGGAGCTGACGTAGTGCCTGTACTTTGTAGTGTTGACAAGCCTACAGTAATTGCGCGTTGGTGGGTGAAATTAGTGTAGAAAGCTCCAGCCAACAAGGCAGGCTATTTGTACTTAGTGTAAATAGACACTCCGTTACTTATATCCAGAACGGATTCCTTATATGCCCTTGGATATCTATGGATGTTATCAGAAAGTCAATTCAGAGGGAAAATAAGTTTATTATTATTTTTTTTTTATTAAAGATTCAAAGTAAAACAACTCTTTCACACAGTTTTCTTTTGTAATAAAATGCAACAATAAATTGTTCAGTATACCAAGAACTTGCATTAAGAAGGTTTATTTTATTATTATTATTTTTTTGAATTGTACTGTAAATTCTATATTGGTTTTTATTTCTAAATAAATTTAAAAAATCAACATGGAATTAAGATTATCTTTTTAATGCACATTCCTGGTCTAGTCAAAGATTCATCTGTTATCTTATTTTATTAATTGAAGTTAGATTAATGTGACTTTGTTTATCATAGAAGACATTCAGAGTGTATCTCGTACATTGGAGTCTGGAAGAGCAGTGGAAATGAAAGTGGTTTGCCATCTGTCTCTGGCAATAGTGGTAAAGACACCTGCAGAGATAGATGATTATTCGCACATACCTCACAGAGACTGCAGCACTCAAATTGAAACTCTAATGCTGTTGATCTGGCTACTGAAAACACATTTTTCTTTATGTTATATTTTATGATTGAATTATCAAATTCAACAGCTGCTCTTGGGAATGAATATTAAATCAAAGGTCAAACGATACCCTGTGACTTGACCTAAAATGTCAAATTTTAGGGTCAAACTGAAACTGTTCATTCTATTTTTAATTCCTCTTTGAGCAGAGAGACCCGGATGCACAGCTCTCCACAACTCTGATGCAGATATTATTGCCCTCAGATCTCATTGACACCTGCGTCAATTAAAAAATTGTTTCAGTCACAAGATATGCGAGCACCAATTTAGAAAGTATTGACATAAAGATAGAATGGAGGTTTATACAGGTTTGGAACAACTTAAGGGTTAGTACATGATGACAGAATTTAGATTTTGGGGTGAATTACCCCTTTAATTGGCATGTTTAAATTGACAGACATTCCTTCAGTTTTCATTGTCACATGATCCTTTAGAAATCAGTTTGCTGATTTGGTGCTTAAGTGGCATTTCATATTATCACAGTTAAAAATGGTTGTGCTGCTTAATATTTTGGTCTGAAAACCTGATACTTTTTTTTCACGTTTCAGTAGTGAATAGTAGGTTCAAAAGAACAGCATTTAATAAGAAATAGTTATAAGTGTGTGTGTGTGTGTGTGTGTGTGTGTGGGTGTAACAATCTAAAAGTTTTTACTGCCACTTTTAATACATTGTATGTGTCCTTGCTCATTAAAAGACCTAATTTATTGTAGAAAAAAAAAAAATCTTACTAACCCCATACTGTTCAGATATACACAGAACTGTTTAGATCATTTAGAGTGGTTAGTATGTGTAATTGGTGAGTTCTCAATTGCATCTGGCACTTAAAAAATCACCAGATGAAGTGGAGTGCACAAGCAGGCTATAGTACAACTTGCCCTTTCTTTAGGAGAGTATGTAAGTGTTTTACAACTCTGACTCAGCAACAGACAGCAAGATTGGGAGAAAATGTTGTCAGCAGTCAAAATTTTTGTCACTTCTTCAATTCCTTCTTTTACACTCGCCTACTCTTCCTGCTTCTCTTTCTCTTTTCTGTAGTCATGCCAAGCTGATCTTGTAAAAGACAATGGACACAAGTACTTCCTGTCGGTGCTGGCTGACCCGTTCATGCCTGTGAGTATCTTAGGATGGCACTGAATCATTTTCAACTTTTTCAAAACAAAATCTGTTCTGTTTACTTCAACTGCTGTCCCATATTTGTTGAGTTCAGACTATTCTTTGTTTTTTAATCGGAATTTTGTGTACTTTTGACCAGTCAAATCACGAAAGCACATTGAAAATGGATAAGACACTGTTAATTAAATGTTTTTAATTGTTGACACCTGATTCTTTATCCAGGCTGAGCATCGGACCATGGCAGTCTTCATCCTTGCGGTCATTGTCAACAACTACAACACAGGACAGGTATAAGACAGATGAAATAAAAGATTAAAAACAAAAGGCAAGCTCACACTACAGGACTGTAAGATTACATGAACTGCTGCGGTGCTCACACTCCACAAGGTTTCTGTCATCTGTTATCATCTTGTCATACTACATAACACAACACTGACGAGGTATACAAATGACAAGACTTTTGGTCAAGACGCAGTCCAGAAAAGGTTTTCTCGTGTAAATTCAAAGAAAAATTCGTAAAGTTATTACAAGACTTTTATTTATACCATATGCACTGTGATTGGCTGGATTACTCCCACCTTGTTATTACATCGAACACACAACAAGATCATGTGGCAATAATTTGAAACAAGTTTGAAAAGATTGTGGTGTCGGTGACTGCTCGTAACAGGCTCAGATCACATCACTGACCTGCTCACACCTACAAAGAATCAGCAAACCAAAGAAAGCACCGATTTGGCTGCAGTCTTAGGGTTTTGTCGCAGACCTTGAAAACCTGTCTCTGACCGCAAAATCCAACCAAAAGTTGTATAGTGTGAGCTTACCTTGTCTGTAATGACAGTTGTTAAACTAATGTTTACAAACAAACTTGAAAAGTAAATATGAATATAATTGGATGCTTTGAACAATCTATTGTTATTTTTAACAAGGTTATATATAACAAATGTAAAATCTATTCTCAGAACTTATTGTCCTTTCTTTTCATCAGGAGGCTTGTCTGCAGGGTAACCTGATTGCGATCTGTCTGGAGCAGCTGAATGACCCTCATCCTCTTCTGAGGCAGTGGGTGGCAATCTGTTTGGGCCGTATCTGGCAGAACTTTGATTCTGCACGCTGGTGTGGAGTTCGAGATAGTGCTCATGAGAAGCTCTACAGCCTTCTGTCTGATCCGATACCAGAGGTTCTGAAAGTCTAATTCTTGTAGCGCTTGCATATTTTAGATTTTCAAGGGTAACATGTATATATAACTTTCATTAATCATTAACAAACAATATATAATGTTTAATAATAAATCATTAGTTAACATATATTCACATAGCTAGAAATATGTTAATTTATTTATTCATGTTTACTAATGTACTCGTTAAACATTACCTAATGATCAATGAATTAACATAATTTGTTATGTAAATTGAAATGCTTACAAATGTCGTTAAACTTTCAATTCACATGATCATAAAAAAAACGTAAAAAAAAAAAAAAAATGTTGCGGTCTGTTAGTCATATAATGCAAGTGGATGGGAATCAGATCTAAAGGGGCGGTCACACTGCACTTTTCGTTCCATTGACTTCCATTCATACGCACGCGAATGCGTCAGACCGGAAACGCAAGCTCATGTGAAAAATTTTCGCTGCGTTCCAAAGTTCAAGTTTGGTGAACTTCTGACATACAGATACAGAGAGTACAATATAATAAGACGCACATATTAATCCATGTGATAATTGAGGAGAGACCGTTTTATCTTGCTCCCGCCCATATTCGCAAAGGCGTCCGAAATAATTTTGCACGTTTAAAGTCTAGTGTGACCGCCCCTTTAAACATACAAAATAAAAATTATAGAAAGAATAGAGCACAAACAAAACCAAATTAAACCCTGTAGCTCGTGACGATACATTGATGTGTAAAGATACAAACAGATTGGTCTGTGCAAGAAACTGAATGGTATTTTTGTTTTTTTTACATTTGATGCACTGCAATGCCTGAACTGTTTGAATGTACCCGCATTTAATACACAGAGCCATAGTTCACTGATAAGCTACGCAATATTGGGTTCATTATCGACAATGAATCAATCGCCTGCGATTATGAACACAATATCACATACAGTAGCTTGTCAGTGAACTACGGCTCTGTGTATTAAATGCCACTTCATCTGAAAGCACGAGCTGGAGAGAAATCACAGAAACTGCTTTACTGACAGATGCTCATGAAAATCACATTTGATTATTTGCACAGCCCTAATTTGGTAATTAAGCACTTCACAAACTTTTCATGTTAATATATTTTTCACTAACTCATAATCACATTCTGTAAAGGTCATATATGTGGTATGTGCTTGTTGTGTAGACTTCTTCTATTTACATATCTGAACAAAAAAAAAAAATAATTTTAACCTAAAATCTAAAGTGGAAACTATTGATCAGTTGTACATGATTATAAATTTTAACTAATCATTAGTAACTTTTTGAGCAGTCATCTCAGTGGCAAAACGGGTCCCAAATGATCTGAATTCACCTTTTTTTTTTTTGACCATTCATTCATGTTTTTGCAGTACCCAATCTAAAGTTTAAACTATTTATAATTTGTAAACGTTTACTAATCTAGTACCTTTATTGGTTTTGGATTTTAGCTGCTGTAACAATATTTGTGTAAAGGGTGTTTAATTAAGTTGAGCTAAATGCTTGCTAAAGACATAACACAAATTGTAATTGACTGTAATGTAAACATGTTTTTATTGCCTTAATTATATTAATATACCACTAAATATAATTAAACAGGTTATTCTTTGAATCATACATCAAAAGGAGAAAACTAACCTATTTTTCAAGAAAATATTACTTTATCAATACAATGTAATATAAACTGATTGAACTTTGTTCCCTTATAATATACAAATTGAACCTTTACCGTATCACAATGTATCAAAAGTTTTTAATCATTGTATAATATCTGTTAAAAACATTTGAAGATTGTCAAGAAGAGCAAGAATTCGTAAGCATTTTAATTAACATTAATTTTTTTTTTGTTAATCATTATGTAATGTTTAATATGTTTATCAGTAAGCATTAACAAGCACATTATTTTACTTTTCTTGCTATTTGAATTTATATTAACTAATGATCTGTTAATCATTATATGATGTTTGTTAATGATTTATTAATGAAAGTTGATATTAAAAAAGTGTTACCAACCTGCTATGATGCATTACAAGCCATTCTGTTCTGTGCACACCCAAGTCTATTCCTGACTAAGATATGTACCTCAAAATTATTACCTTTATATGTGGTCAAAAAGCGTACTACCTTCTTGCCATAACTCTGACCAAGGGTGTAGTGTGGTTAATTTGTGCTTGTGTTGGTGTCATTGGCAGGTGCGGTGTGCAGCTGTGTTTGCTTTGGGTACATTTGTTGGGAATTCTGCAGAGAGAACCGATCATTCTACCACCATTGATCATAATGTGGCCATGATGCTAGCACAACTCATTAATGATGGAAGTCCCATCGTGAGGAAGGCAAGTTTATTGGAATTCCATTGTTTTTTTGTTTTTTTTCAACTTCATTATCTTAAGTTTGTTCTAATACTAAGAACTGTGCATCTTTGAACTGGGGATTGTTTACAAATCATTGATTGACAGGGATATTCTGCTCCCATTCTTTTGTCCAAACATGCTGTTGAGTGAACAACATTGTGTTTCTCCAACAGATCCTGGTTCACATTTTACATAAAACTGTTTTGGAAATGTAAGACTGTAAACTCCATAAAGTGTACATACTGATGGTTCTCAACCAGAATATTACTTTTACCACCCCCTTATTGGCGGCAGCAACATTAGGAATGTGTATTTGCTGCCTTTACCATTAAGTTGCGCTATAACAATGAACTTTGAAAAGTTTGAAAGTGAATATGTTGGAGGCTCCCAAGTTGTTAGCTCCATAGTGGAGAAATTAAAGTGAAACATTTAATTTCTGAAACATTGTTAAACAAAATAATCATCACAGGACCAAATTTAGTACTGAAAATTAAATGTAAGAAATGTATTCCCTTACGAAAATGAACTAAGGTTTTGTTGAAGTCAACACGTATTAACCATCTTTTTTCTTTTTTTGGTTTAGTTTTTTTGTATTAATTACCATTTTTATAACCACAATTTCACAACAAATATCTTGCATAAACTATGGTAAGTGTAGCAACACCAATGTTAATTTGTGTTTACCATGGTTTAAAGTCGGCATGAAACTGAAGTAACGATTGTATTTTTTCCTCTACTGTGACATCTATCCAAGTGAAACAGCATTTGAAATGAGAGGATGGGACTTGATCTCGTCCCTCAGGAATTGATTCATTCGTTGGAAGTTGGGGCATTGCTAACAAAATGAAAGGCAGATCTGAATACCAGTTTGCTGTTAGTTGTGAGGGGATTTCTCTTCACTGGATAGAAATTCTAGCATGAAGAGATGTTTTATTTATTGAGGAAGATGACGACAAGGAAAATCAATGGCACAAAACATGCCTAAAAGCGCGTGTGCATGAGAGAGAGAGAGGGAAAGAGTCTGAATGACTGAGTGCGTACTCCATCAGGTTAAGTCATAATCATAAAAAAAGTTTGCAATGTCCTAAGAGTAATGTTGTGGTATTATCCTTTAGTGTACTCCCCCATGGCTTGTCAGTGCATTGATTTCTATAAAGTGAAGCATCACCTTCAGTTTTTCCTCCAGCGTTTAGCCCTCGTCACTAGCCCCGCCCTTGCGGCATAACCCATGACCAGAAGAGAAGATGAGTCATTTTGCGGGTGGGAGCGGAGGTTAACGTTTTTGATTAAAGTTTATGGGTGAACATGAATAAAAAAAATAGCAGACGCTTTTATCCAAAGCGACTTACAGTGCATTCATCTATACATTTTTACCTATCATGTGTTCCCGGAGAATTGAACCCCCCAACCTTGATAACGCTTGATAACGCAATGCTCTACCACTTGAGCTACAGGAACACTATATATATATATATATATATATATATATATATATATATATATATATATATATATATATATATATATATATATATATATATATATATATATATATATATATATATATATATATATATATATATATATATATATATATATAATAAAGTGCTCAGATAAATTATTTATAATAAACACTGCAGTATTCCATTAAAAATAAGAATTTAACATTTTGATTTCATGGACTTTAACTATAGTAACCAATTTTTTTGTAGTAAAATCAATACTGATGTGATGTCAGCCTCTCAAGAGCAGAGGTCAAGAGAGTTTTACTTCTTGGGGGAAGAAGCTCTTGTCTGGATGACCTGACCTGATTGATCCAGTATATTCTTTTCTATTCAACATTGCTTGCAAAACAAGGAGTTCCTGACACTGCTGATAGCCTTGTAGATGCTAGAGGTCTATGATTGTTGGGACAAAGGTTTCAGTATTTTTTAAGTCTTTACTCTCTGCTGAAGGGATTTAAAATTGGTGGGTAGCTTTAGAGTTCCCATACCAGTATTCAGCTGTTGGTGCCCCTGTAGAAAGTGATGAGGATGGGGGAGATGTTATGAAGGTAATGTTAAGACTCCAGGTACATTCTTCTGTGAGTTCCAAATTGAGTTCTGTTTCGCTATGTATTGCACCTTAACAGATTTGTCATAATTTCCATCATGGCACA